>NC_134688.1:129442689-129742689 GCF_050947455.1 Rhinoderma darwinii | reverse complement strand
ACTACCTGTGCCCGGCTACAGCCCGAATATCACCACCTGTGCCCGGTTACAGTCCGACTCCTAAGCGACTATAACCACAACGCTGCGCCCAACCAGGAAAGTTCTGGATTCACCGGCCACTTATTACAGTTATCAGAGAGGCAGTGAGAACATAGAGCGGCAGATGTAGTAGAACAGCGACACCACTAGGTCTGGAGGTGGTATCGCTTATCGATGTCTACAGGTCGTGACGCTTAGCTGTTTTCTTCGTTTACAGGTTAGGAACAGAAAGTCGAATACTGATTTTGTTGAGATCGATGGACTTGGATGTTTGGGAAAAAAAAAAGTTAATAGAGTTTTATACTCCATTAAACCTCCCACAGAGACTGCCACCTAGCTTTCATTAGGTCAAATCATTACATAACAGTAGAATTGCCATGCAGGAGTCTGAGAAAGCTGGATGACACACAATTCGGGAGCTGGAATGGCCACATTACCACACACTACAATGTAATGAATGCCTCGATAGGGTCTAATATTAACCCCTTAATGATCAGCCTATTTTACGTTTTTCCATCATCTCATTCAAAGAGCTATACACATTTTATATTTGCGTCGACATAGCCGAATAAGGTCTTGTTTTTTGCAGGACAAGTTGTATTTTTTAATAGCACCGTTTTGGGGTACATAGAATTTATTGATTAACTTTTATTAACTTTTTTGGGGGGGAATAGAAAAAAAACAGCAATTTCGCCACACTTTTTTGCGTTCTAAATTTACGCTGTTTACCGTGTGGTATAAATAACACAATAACTTTATTCAGCGGGTTGTTGCGATTGCAACGATACCAAATTTGTATAGTTTTTGTATGTTTTACTACTTTTACACAGTAAAAACGCTTTTTTTTCAAAATTATTTGTTTTTGTGTCTCCATATTTGAAGAGCCGTAACGGTTTTATTATTCCACCAATGCAATTGTAAGAGGGCTTTTTTTTTACGGGACAACTTTTAGTTTTTATCGGTACCATTTTTGAGAAGATGCGACTTTTTTATCACTTTTTAGCACATTTTTTTTAAGGCTGGATTCAAAGAAAACAGCAATTTTTGCATGTTCTTTTATTTTATTTTTTACGACATTCACCGTGCGGGTTAACTTATGTAATAACTTTATAGTCAGGGTCGTTACGGACGCGGCGGCATAACTTTTTTACTTTATTTTGTTTGTTAATAATAAAGCAGTTTGTAAGGGGGGAAAGTGGGTTTTTCATTTTTTTTGTAACTTTTTTTTTTTCACTTTTTCTAAAACTTTTTTTTTTACTTTTTTACTAGTCCCACTAGGGGACTTCACTATGCGATAATCCAATCTCATTTATAATACACTGCACTACTTCTGTATTGCAGTGTATTATGCCTGTCCGTGTAAAACTGACAGGCATCTGCTAGGACATGACCTAGCAGGCATTCGCTACAGGCAGACCTGGGGGCCTTTATTACGCCCCCGGCTGCCATCGGAGACACAGACACTCGGCGATCGTATCGCCGGGTGTCAGTGGGATGAGAGGGAGCTCCCTCCCTCTCTCCAAAACCACTCAGATGCGGAAGACGCTATTGTGCAACGCATCAGAGGGGTTAAACGGGTGAGATCGATACAAAGATCGATCTCACCCGGTCGAGCAGGGACGCCCTCAGCTGCCTCTGGCAGCTGAGAGCAGGGTGATTTGACAGCTCCCTGCTCTGTTTACTTATTCCGATGCCGCGACGTAAAAAGTCTATTGCATCGGAATACGGCCCGTTAGTGACCGATGTAAAAACACTATGGGGCGGTCACTAACGGGTTAATCATGACTACTCTGGTGCCAAAACGCTATTGTCAGAGTAGTTTCTGGGAAGGCAGTTTCAGTGTGCGGGAGTATATAGTATGTATCAACTGCGCTATTGATTCCATCAAAAAAACTGAAACCTTATGGAAAGGAAAGCATTAGCAATGGAAGCATTAACATTGAAATTATGAAGCTATGGTTTCCGTTTGCCTCTCCGTTGATGGGTTCCTCCGACTGAAAGGTCTAAAGGAACCCATCAACGGAAACCGAACGCTGATTTGCCCTAAAATGTTTCTATAAGGGCCTGTTCACATCAGCGTTGGCTTTCCATTGAGGGGTTCCGTCTGAGGTTTCCGTCGGGAGAACCCATTAACGGAAAGGCAAACAGAAACTTTAGTATAATTTCCCTCACCATTGATCTCAATGGTGACGGAAACGTTAATGTATTCCGTTGGTCACCGTTGTGACAGGGTTCCGTTGTCGACTGCGCTATTGATTCCGTCAAAACAACAGAACCCTGTCACAACAGTAACAAACGGAAACCATTAACAACGTTTCCGTCACCATTTAGATCAATGGTGAGGGAAACGGAAGCTAACGTTTCCGTTTGCATTTCCTTGGTGGGGTTAACCAGACGGAAACCTCCGACGGAACCCCTCAACGGAAGGGCAACGCTGATGTGAACAGGCCCTAAAAGTAATAAAAAACAAATTCTCTAACGTAGGTATGACTTTAGTTTGGATACCAACCGATATAGTTGCCTTACTAGCACGTGAGTGCGCATCAACTGGCTCCATAGACTGTATTGAATAGAATGAGTTCGGGTGTATTCACACAGTGCGGTTTTGCCGACCAGGGGTTTGAAGTCTATAGTAAATTAAATCAGTGTTTATTAGACATTATTTTAAGTATAACACAATAAATGATACAGAAAAAAAGAAAACACAGGTGAGTCTGGAAATATTGACATAGTCAAAATTGAAACAAAATGAAGCAGAACATATGTAAAAACCATAACTTAGGCTAGTGTCAGACACGTAGTGAAATTGAAGCCACCCCATCATAAAAAAAATGCCCCATAAGAGTATAATGCCCCCCACACAGTATATTGCTCCACACACCGTATAATGCCCTATTAATGCCCCCCACACCGTATAATGTCCCCCAAGTGTCCCCAAAGTATGAATAATGCCTTGGAGGCCCGGGGAGTGAGTATTGATTGGTTTTCACTCACCAGTGGGTGCTCCTTCTCTTCTTCGGCTTTGGCGCTGCACTGAGCCTGACATACATTGCATTGTAATGTCACAAGACACGTCATGTGTCAATTTCAGTACAGTGCCAGCACCGCACCAGATAAGAATCGCTCGGGCCAGAAGGCAGCTGCAGAGACGCCGGGCGGGTGGGCCAGGGCCGGTTTTAGACAAAGTGTGGCAGTCGCCAGCACTGGGCTCCCCCGGTGCTGTTGATGCCACCGTACCACCCGGCCCATAAATGTTATGTGCCGGGCTAGGCGGCGCCCTCATGCTGCAAGCCCCGTAGCAGCTGCTACGGGGCCCGTGGCACTGCCAGGTGCTTAAAAAATGCAAGGGGTGGGGAGACAGCGCAGCGCCCCCTTCCTCTTGCTGGGGTAATGTGCCCTGTGTGATCGCACAGGTCGCACACCCCAAAGGCCGGCCCTGACAGCACCATGGGTATTTGCCCCTGCACTAGTAGGCTGACTGTAGGAAAAACTAAAGAAGGGTTGGCTCCGCCCAGTGGGCTATACCCTCTCCTGTTACACCAAGCTACTCAGTTTTTTGCCTTGTGTCTGTAGGAGGCAGACATGACCTGCGTACAGGTCTGCTTTTTTATTATTTTAGTTCTATTTATTTATTTTTCCGTTTCAGGTTGCAGGGGGGTCATTAGTGTGTACGCCACATTAGCCGTGGATCTCATCTTCCTGCTCGCAGTCGCGCCTTGGCTCCTTCCTCAGTGGCACGACCTGCTTTTCCAGGGTACTCTGCTTTACTTTACCTCTACCGCGTTTGACCGCGTGGCTGTTCTAAGGTTTTGCGGTTTCTATGAATCTGCCATTCAGACAATGGTAAAGGCTCAGAAGACTCAGTCCCAGTGGATCTACCAACGCATGTGGTGGGTATATTTCAGTTGGTGAGAGCTTCAACACTTCCACCCCTTTCTCTGCTCCGCGTATCCTGTCCTTCCTTTAGGCCACCAGCGACTTAGTCTGGCGACACTGAAGGATCGGATTTCTGCCCCGGTCGATTCTTTCTCAGCGCACGCTAGCTTTCTGTGCTGCAATTAATACGTTCTTGCAGGGGGTCTCCATTCTGCTCATCCGTACCGTAGGGTAAGGATCCTCCCTTCCGGATCTCTGCCCACTCTATTCGGGCGGTTGGTGCATCCTGGGCGCTCCGGAATCTGACTTTTGCCTCTCATATTTGTAAGGCCCCTCCCTACCTGGGCCTCAGTTCATACCTTTATGAGGTTCTATCAGATCTATTCACTGGCTTCTGCCGATGCCAGCCTGGGCCATATGGTCTTGCAGGCAGCTGTGAGTTAGCCTGTTCGCATATCAGAGACACGCAGGACCCGCTTTTACTGACCCTCTCAGTTCCGCAGACCTGACGGAAATAGGATTTAGCTCTACATATATCTGCTCTGTTTAGACAATACAGAGCAGCTGTATCTAAAAAATTTTTTTTTAATAAAAACTAATTATAAAGTTATAATTACACCAAACACAGACTGATCTATTTATTAAGAAGAAGAAAAAGCCCTTCAAAGGTTTATAGCCTTTAACAGGAAAATTAGATTTTTGTACTCACCGTAAAATCCCTTTCTCGTTGAATTCATTGGGGGACACAGGTCCCACCCTCTGTTTTTTTCTTTGTAGATTTTTCTTGTTTTCCCCGGTGTTTCTGGTTTTTTTTTCCCCAGGTTCGGGACATGTTGGTGTTTTGGTTATTTTTTGTTTTATACTCTCCTACTGCTTTTGGTACAAACTGTGTAGCTTGGTGTAAGAGGCGAAGGTAGAGCCCACTGGGTGGAGCCAACACATTTTACGTTTTTCCTAGTGTCAGCCTCCTAGCTGACATATACCCATGGTGCTGGCATATACCCATGGTCCTGTCTTCTCCAATGAATTCAACAAGAAAGGGATTTTACGGTGAGTACAAAAATCCAATTATCGACCATAGCAACCAATCACAGCACAGCTTTCATTTTACCAGAGAAGTTTAAGAATCTGATACAGAGCGAGCATCAGGCGGCAATATAAATATATGAGAGGTGAGATATGGAGCCAGAAGAGGAGCTGGCGGACACTACTACAGATACATGGTATGGTGACCAGCTTAAGTAATTCACATATGTGGAGGGGATGGAGGTGGATTATATATTATAAATGAGAATGATAAGTGGTGAAAAAGCAGGCAAAACGGAATTAGTGATTATTTATACAACAACTCTCATTCTGATTGTTAGGGACCGAGGGTAGTGGGGCGCATTCTAACACCCCATCCGTGATCCACAAGAAAGCTTGTTCTATCACTAGATAAATATGAGATAGATGCAGGGGCGTAACTAGTAAAGACTGGGCCCCATAGCAAACTTTTGACTGGGGCCCCCCTCCCCTGGGTGTCACACAACCCCCCCCCCTTGTAGATAGTGCCTTTTTTACAGCCCCCCTGTAGATAACGCCATACAGCCCCCTCTGTAGATAGCGCCATACAGCCCCCTCTGTAGATAGCGCCATACAGTCCCCCCTGTAGATAACGCCATACAGCCCCCTCTGTAGATAATGCCATACAGTCCCCCTGTAGATAACGCCATACAGCCCCCTCTGTAGATATCTACAAAGGGGGCTGTATCTACAGGGGGGGGCTGTATGGCGACATCTACAGAGGGGGCTGTATGGCGACATCTACAGAGGGGGCTGTATGGCGTTATCTACAGAGGGGGCTGTATGGCGCTATCTACAGAGGGGGCTGTATGGCGCTATCTACAGAGGGGGCTGTATGGCGACATCTACAGAGGGGGCTGTATGGCGTTATCTACAGAGGGGGCTGTATGGCGCTATCTACAGAGGGGGCTGTATGGCGCTATCTACAGATGGGGCTGTATGGCGCTATCTACAGAGGGGGCCGTATGGCGTTATCTACAGAGGGGGCTGTATGGCGCCATCTACAGAGGGGACTGTATGGCGTTATCTACAGAGGGGGCTGTATGGCGCTATCTACAGAGGGGGCTGTATGGCGCTATCTACAGAGGGGGCTGTGTGGCGCTATCTACAGAGGGGGCTGTATGGCGCTATCTACAGAGGGGGCCGTATGGCGTTATCTACAGGGGGGGCTGTATGGCGCTATCTACAGAGGGGGCTGTATGGCGCTATCTACAGAGGGGGCTCTATGGCGCTATCTACAGAGGGGGCTCTATGGCGCTATCTACAGAGGGGGCTGTATGGCGCTATCTACAAAGGGGGCCGTATGGCGCTATCTACAAAGGGGGCCGTATGGCGCTATGTACAGGGGGGGCCGTATGGCGCCATCTACAGAGGGGGCCGTATGGCGCTATCTACAGAGGGGGCTGTATGGCGCTATCTACAGAGGGGGCTGTATGGCGCTATCTACAAAGGGGGCCGTATGGCGCTATGTACAGGGGGGCCGTATGGCGCCATCTACAGAGGGGGCCGTATGGCGCTATCTACAGAGGGGGCTGTATGGCGTTATCTACAGGGGGTCTGTATGGCGTTATCTACAGGGGGTCTGTATGGCGTTCTCTACAGGGGGGGCCTGTAGGGAACGCCATACAGCCCCCCCCCTGTAGGGAACGCCATACAGCCCCCCCTGTAGGGAACGCCATACAGCCCACCCCTGTAGGGAACGCCATACAGCCCCCCCCCCCTGTAGGGAACGCCATACAGCCCCCCCTGTAGGGAACGCCATACAGCCCCCCCCTGTAGGGAACGCCATACAGCCCCCCCCTGTAGGGAACGCCATGCAGCCCCCCCCCCTGTAGGGAACGCTATACAGCCCCCCCCCTGTAGGGAACGCCATACAGCATCCCCAACCCCCCAAAAAAATGCGACCTACAGTGTGAAAAGACAAAAGACACGTATCCCCTATCCTGTGGATAGGGGATACATGTGTGATCGCTGGCATTGATTGGGAGAACGGGGGACCGAAAGTCCCCCAAGTTCTCCATGACTAACCTCTGACTTCCGGCGTCTGCGCAGCTCAATAAAAATGAAAGGAGCGCTGGTCACGCATGCGCACAAGCGCGACCGGCGCTCCATTAATTTCTACGGAGCTGCCGACACAGACCCCGGAAGTCCGAGGTTTGTGATGGAGAACTTCAGGGGACTTTCAGTCCCCCGTTCTCCCTATCAATGCCAGCGATCACACATGTATCCCCTGTCCTGTGGATAGGGGATACATGTCTTTTGTTTAATGGCAGAGCGGGGTGATACCTCCCTGCTCTGCCGTAGTATTCAGTGGCGTCCCGCTGTAGCAGCCATAGCGGCTGCTAGCGGAGCCTCCGGCCATGGTGGGGGCCCGTGCCGGTGGGCGACACGGGCCCCCTCATGCCGCGGGCCCCGTAGCAGCCGCTATGGCTGATATAGCGGTAGTTACGCCACTGGATAGATGGGTATGAGGAAGATTTGTGAATTGGAGGCAGTTGTAGGGTTGCATGATGCATCGAACTATTGATACTATTCCGATGCTGTTCACCCTCATACGGTTCAATACTGCAAATTCATGCATTTCGATACTAAGCTGTGCACTAATGATCGCCAATACTGAAGACAGAGAACATGGCGGGCGCACTGCAAAACACCCCCATGTTCTGGCTTCAGTGCAGGCGCTGCCGCTCATTAGTGCAGCGCCGACCACATGCTGACCGCGCACGCACACTTGTTGTCTGGAGCCGGGCTATAGATATATGCCAGTACATTAAAGTTTAAAAATAAAAAAGTAAAACAAAATAAAGTAATATTGAGTTAAAAAACACAGATTCTTTTACAATAAACATTAAAATAAAAGTCTCAATATATAAAATATACACATATTCGGTATCGTCGCAACCGTAATAACAAATTTACAGCGTCATTTATGTTTACGCTGTAAAAGAATAAAATATAAACTGCTTTATTTCACTTATTAATGTGAGGCACGAGGCATTATTAATGTGAAACGCACGACATGTCCTATATTTGTGCGCTGTTCGTGCATCACGTACCCATTGGGTGCGTGAAAACCACGCATGTCACACGGAAGCACTTCCGTGGGACAAGCGTGATTCGCGCAACAGCTGTAAAAAGGATGAATGAAAACGTGCTTTTCTGTATACAAACATCCAAACGGAGTGTCATAATGATGGCGGCTGCGCGAAAATCACGCAGCCGTGCATCATACGCTGATGACACACTGAGCTGTTAAGTGCCTTTTGCGCTGTTAACCCCATCATGTACCTCACACATTAACCCTTGTCCATTATGACTGAGAAACAGATGGGGTTAATTACTACTAATATGAGGCACATGGAAGTTCAAAATTCATCACACCACATGCCTCACATCAGAAAATGGAAGAACTTTTTTTTTTTTTTTTTTACTACACGAAGTTTCGGTATTGAAGTCCAAATTCTGGTATCGTTAGTTGTGGTGGATAAAGTTAACAATAGTTTTGTATCCACTGTAAACTGGCATTAGTCAGGCACTCGTACCTCACACATGTCGCTAATAAAACATATGCTCCAGAAGTTCAGTAACTAAAACCTGTATATACACCTCTATAGTGTTATGTTACAACGCCTTTTTTGTATGTGATCCTATAGTAGACATGTTAATGTAGACTAGCTGAATAAACATTCATTACCATGCCTTTGCATCATTTACATATACTAAACCAAAGAAGAAAAAAAAGTCATGACCATATAATTGAAAAAATACAAAAAATCCTTTATTAATGTCAATCAGACAAATGCAAACAGACAACATTAAACACAATAAAATAGCATAACCCTCGCAGGTTAAAAGATGGAATCGGAACAATAGCGCAGCAGGACAGCCAGATAGTAATCCGGTCAAGTAATCCCCCAAAATGCTAAAGTGCATGAATAATTTTAAAGCAGGTACTAAGTATGAAACTTTTGCACAGATTGGCATATAAACCTAAATAGAGGTGAATACAATCAAGATAATAAAGTTTAAACAGCAATATACATACAACTGCAGAGTACGAGCCGGGAGATCAAAGACCGGGGGTCCGCTGCTGAGCCCGACGCGCGTTTCGCAAATTTATATATACTGCCTCATAGCAAAAATGCAAGAAAGTGGGGGCACCCACCCAGGGGCGTAGCTAAAGGCTCATGGGCCCGGGTGCAAGAATTCAGCTTGGGCCCCCTACCCCTCCCCAACAACACCATCATCAGACCCCTGCGCGTGCCTATGCCCAGACGCTTTGCCCAACAGCCCCCATATTATAATGCCCCCACACCGTATAATGCTCCCATAGCTGCCCCCCACACAGTATAATGCCCCATACAGTATATTGCACCCCATAACAGCCCCATACCGTATAATGCTCCCCATATCAGCCCCCACAGTATAATGCCCCACATAGCTGCCCCCATACAGTATAATGCCCCCCATACAGTATAATGCCCCCATATGAGCTTCCCATACAATATAATGCCCCCATATGAGCTCCCCATACAGTATAATGCCCCTCCATATCAGCTCCCCATATAGTATAATGCCCCTCATATCAGCCCCCCATACAGTATAATGCCCCCCATATCAGCTCCCCATACAGTATAGTGCCCCCCAGATCAGCCCCCATACAGTATAATTCCCCCCATATCAGCTCCCCATACAGTATAGTGCCCCCCATATCAGCCCCCATACAGTATAATGCCCCTCCATATCAGCCCCCATACAGTATAATGCCCCTCCATATCAGCTCCCATCATACAGTATAATGCCTCCATATCAGCTCCCCATAAAGTATAATGCCCCCCATATCAGCCCCCATACAGTATAATGCCCCCCATATCAGCTCCCCATACAGTATCATGCCCCCCATATGAGCTCCCCATACAGTATAATGCCCCCCATATCAGCCCCCCCATACAGTATAATTCCCCCATATCAGCCCCCATGCAGTATAATGCCCCCCATCTTATCAGCCCCCATGCCATATCAGCCCCCCATGCAGTATAATGCCCCCCATGCAGTATAATGCCACCCCATATCAGCCCCCTATACAGTATAATGCCCCCATATTTGCATAATAGAAAAATAGCATCATTACTTACCTATCCCCGTTCCTTCGCCTCCTCCAGTGTGTGCTATGAGTGACTGGGCGCAGACAGGCGCGATGATGTCGCTACATCCCGCCTGCCTGCGTCGAGCAGCTCAGGGCACAGTGAATGCTGGAGAAAGGAGACGTCAGCTCCTTGCTCCAGCATTGAATGGAACCGGGACCTCGGTGTGTGATTCGCGACCCCCCGGAGGTCTTCACACGACCCCCCAGGGGGACGCGACCCACAGTTTGTAATGTATTGTGTTGTATTGTGCAGTTTGCGGTGGAGAGAGGAGGGGGGACAGTAATTTAACGGGCCCCCCACTCTCCACCGCAAACAGCACAATACAACACATTACAAGACAACATAACACAAAAAATTACAATGCAACACAACACATTACATTACAATACATTACATTACTAGACAACACAATACATTATAATACAGCTCACCTGGAGTCCTCCGCACCGACTCTTCCACTGCACTGGCTGGAAGACATGTCAGGTGACAACACGGTCACATGGTACACTAAGTGTACCATGTGACCGTAACCAGGAAGTGCCGGCTTCACAGCACAGAAAATGTATTTAACAAGCATGCTGTAATGCAACGGGGGCCCGTGGGCCCCCCAGGCTTAGGGGCCTGGATGTAACTGCGACCGCTGGGACCCCTATAGCTACGCCACGGCACCCACCATCTTCCCATTAGTAGGGCGATTTATAGATGCCCTCAAATAAAGAGATCTGTCTGGTGATGAATACTCTGGACAGTAAGCTTCTTCTCAGAGATCTGTTGACTATTGGACATCTATAAGGCCAGGCTGATAGTCTACCGGACTGATCCTATTGCTTTCTCTGTGATTAGTGGCACCAAACAACACATTTATTCTACCGAGGAGAACAAGCGTGTTTATAGTGGTGTCAGAGCTGACACCTGTTTCATGTCTATGGCCAGTTTTATTTTGTAAGCTGAGTATATTCGAATTTAGCCTACGTATAAAGAGCATTTAAATAACAAATGGACCAATACCCCCTTCATAGCCCCCAAAACTGAGGATCCAGTTAATATCTCAGTGGGCATTTTATCTAATCCAGGACCTGAACTAGTATAGCTTTGTGCCCACATCCACCATTGTACTGAGGGCAGTGAACATATGGATCATGTATAAGAAACGTACATGTTAAAGAAGCTGCTAGGAAGCGTCTGTGTCTTGAAGATCGCCATGGCTACTGATTGATCTAGCTTCTGGGCAGTTCTATTTACTTCCTGAGCCTATCCCACTTCTCTGTCTTCTTCCTCTGAGATATATATATATATATATATATACGTATATATATATATATATACACGTATATATATATATATATATATATACACGTATATATATATATATATATATATATATATACGTATATATATATGTATGTGTGTGTGTGTTGTTTTTTTTTATTTATTTATTTTTTATTTACAACACCGATATAGGATAATAAAAGTAAGTGGATGATGTCACAATGCTGGTGATGTCACAGTTCTATGCAAAGTTATTTCTATGTTGATCAACTGACTTAAGTCTTTGAGGGAAAGTGAAGGCGAACAGGAAGAATGGTGTCAGGTTTGCACTGTAATTTATGTTTATAACGCATCATTTATGTCACTAAAAAAATATTATAGATATATGGAAGGTATTGTACATTAGAGTCTAAAAAAAAAAGAGAAATGACAATAGTAGTTTAGAAATGTATAAGTTGTTCTCCATACAGTGTATTGCAAAGAAGGGGGGGGGGGCAGCATGTACATGAGAAATAATAAAGGGGGCAGCATTTATTTTTAAATATAAAAAGTTACATAAGGTTATTTTATCCCACTTATGGACCAAAAAACTGAAATATATCCAGGAAAACACTGTTAAAAAGCCGTGCTTACACAGGCCCATGATTGAGAAGCAAGGAAGGGTTACATAGTTACATAGTTACATAGTTAGTACGGCTGAAAAAAGACACATGTCCATCAAGTTCAACCAAGGGAAGGGAAAAGGGAAGGAAAAATTTCTACACATAGGAGCTAATATTTTTTTGTTCTAGGAAATTATCTAACCCTTTTTTAAAGCCATCTACTGTCCCTGCTGTGACCAGCTCCTGCGGTAGGCTATTCCATAAATTCACAGTTCTCACTGTAAAGAAGCCTTGTCGCCTCTGCAGCTTGAACCTTTTTTTCTCCAGACGGAGGGAGTGCCCCCTTGTTTTTTGAGGGGGTTTTACAAGGAACAGGATTTCACCATATTTTTTGTATGTGCCATTAATATATTTATATAAGTTAATCATGTCCCCCCTTAGTCGTCTTTTTTCAAGGCTAAATAGGTTTAATTCTTTCAATCTTTCCTCATAACTTAAATTCTCCATGCCCCTTATTAGCTTCGTTGCTCTTCTTTGTATTTTTTCCAACTCCAGGGCATCCTTTCTATGAACTGGAGCCCAGAACTGAACTGCATATTCTAGATGAGGCCTCACTAATGCTTTGTAAAGTGGCATTATTACATCCCTGTCCCGCGAGTCCATGCCTCTTTTAATACACGACAATATCCTGCTGGCCTTTGAAGCAGCTGATTGACACTGCATGCTGTTATTGAGTTTATGATTTACAAGTACACCCAGATCCTTCTCAACAAGTGAATCCGCCAGTGTAGCGCCCCCTAGGACATATGATGCATGCAGGTTGTTGGTACCAAGATGCATAACTTTACATTTATCTACATTAAACTTCATTTGCCAAGTGGACGCCCAAACACTTAGTTTGTTTAAATCTGCCTGTAATTCATGAACATCTTCCATAGTCTGAACTATATTACATAGCTTGGTGTCATCTGCAAAAATAGAAATAGTGCTATTAATCCCTTCCTCTATATCATTAATAAATAAGTTGAATAATAGTGGTCCCAGCACTGAACCCTGGGGTACACCACTTATAACCGGTGACCATTCAGAGAAGGAATCATTGACCACAACCCTCTGGATACGGTCCTTGAGCCAATTCTCAATCCAATTACAAACTATATTTTCTAAACCTATAGTCCTTAATTTACCCATTAGGCGTCTATGGGGGACAGTGTCAAATGCCTTTGCAAAGTCCAAAAACACTAAATCCAAAGCGGCCCCTCTGTCTAGACTTCTGCTCACCTCTTCATAAAAACAGATTAGGTTAGTTTGACAACTTCTGTCCTTAGTAAAACCGTGCTGGCTGTCACTTATAAATATCAATTTTGGTGACTGATCTAAAGTATTATCAGGTTTTTGATATTTAATTTTTATTTTAAAAATGGACACAAATTTCTCTCAGTTATTGGCTTCTCTAATCTCCAAGCCAACTCTTAATTATTTCTATGCTGATCCAACTGACTGAGTCTTTGGGGGAAAGTGAAGGCGAACAGGAAGGATGGTGTCAGGTTTGTACTGTAATATATGTTTAGATGACATCATTATTGTTGCTATGAAAATAAATGATACATCTCATTCTAGTTAACCCCTTTGGGACAAAGACATTTTTGATTTTTAATTTTAGTTTTTCACTCCCCGCGTTTTTTTCTTTTTCCATCAGTAGAGTGCTGTGGGGGCTTATTTTTAGCGAGAGGAGTTGCAGTTTCTTTTGGTACCATTTATAGTTCTATATAATGTACTGGGAAACTGAAAAAAAATAACTCTTTGCGGGCTGAAGTTGGAAAAAACTGTGATTCCTTAATTGTTTTTTGGGTTTCGTTTTTACGGCTTTAACTGTGCGGTAAAAACGACAACTTATCTTTATTCTGTGGCTCAATACAATTTGTTTTGAGAGCTAGGGTGACCAAAAAACAGCGATTTTGGCGTTTTACATTTTTTATGCCATTCACCGTGCGCATTAAATACCGCTATATTGTAACAGTTCAGCTATTCGTACCGGGTGTCCGCTATAAAATACAGCCGACACCCGCAGCATATGGAGCGCGCTCCAAACATCACCCCCCGCACCTGGACGTAACAGCACGTCTGGGTGTGCGAAGGGGTTTTAATGATCGGGGTGATAGATGATAGTTGTTATAGATAGTAAGTGACATCAATATTACATATTTTCAGGGATACTTAAGGGATAAGTCCACCTTTCTGATAGATGCATAATATATGTGGTTATATTTTACATGTCTTAGTGAGATACACTCCAGGTGTCCAAAGACTTAAAAGATACGTAAAACTGAAATGCAGCATTCTTTATTCCATAAACTTTTTTAATTCTATTTTCTTTTTTTAGTTCTGTGTTCCAGGTCCTTATTAAACAGCTTATTTTTCCTTTCAGTGTACATTATTCCACTTGTTATTTTTGCGGTTGCGGGACTTATTGGGATAAGTGCCACTGTGGGAAGTGGCATTCTTCTTTTTATGGGGTAAGTAGTTGATAATACTTCTACTAACTGAAAAAATGCATGGTCCTTCAGGATTTAGGTGTAGATCCCACTCATAAATCCTGATAGAATCCGCTAACATTTTACTGACAATGCATGTGAATAATGTTTTTTATACCCCATTCAAGCTCTCTGGAAAATTTGCACCGAATAATGTAGATTTAAAAATGTTCATTATTGCTACGGATTCCGTGCTGAAAAGCTGCAGATTAGCTCCATTGAATTACAGTAGGGATAACCTGCGTGCGGATCTGCTGGCCAATCCGCGGCAGAGTGTCAGCTTATCTATGGCGAACCTGTACTATGTGAACATAGCCTTATAAAGGCGCTGTATTGAAGTATTACTTTGGTAATGTGTGGCACTTTTTTTTTTTTTAGCAAATGATGTAATAATATGAGCACTGTAGGACTACATGACCTTGTAAGCAGCTGATCTACGATGAAAGGGCAACTCTTTCTCCCCTCTTCT
Source organism: Rhinoderma darwinii (assembly GCF_050947455.1). Lineage (NCBI taxonomy): Eukaryota > Metazoa > Chordata > Amphibia > Anura > Rhinodermatidae > Rhinoderma > Rhinoderma darwinii. The sequence continues at coordinate 129,727,688 of NC_134688.1, read as the reverse complement.
TCCCATCTGCCTTACAGCTTCATATAGTCAATAGTAACTTTCTATTTTTCACATACTCTACTGGATGGAGACTTCCCTGTTACTAACAGGACGTTTCTAAAAGGGATTTTCAAAAACAGAAAACACATTTGTCAAACTCCTTGATATGTTTAGTGCCATACAGCATCCCTCCACTAGAGTAACTTTCTATATACACCAATTGCTCAGCCTGCACGCTGTAAACTCTTATGTCAGGATAATGTTGTTTTTCTGAAGGCCATAAAAACTTTTCATAACTCCTTCAGGACACAGACTGTTTTGGCCTTGTGGACACAGCCGATTTTTTTTCAAATCTGTTCATCAGTTCACATGTTCACCTAGCCATTATTTACAGCCCCCTATAGATAATGCCACAAGGCCTCCTGTAGATAATGCCACACAACCTCCCTGTAGATCATGCCACACAGACTCCCTGTATATGATGCCACACAGCCTCCCTGTAGATGATGCCACACAGCCCCTTGTAGATGATGCCACACTGCCCCCTGTAGATATTACCTCAGTCTCACTGTAGATAATGCCACACAGCCCCCGTGGAGATGATGCCACACAGCCTCCCCCCTTCTTCATGTGTGGTCTCTAGTCTTCACGGGTTCTTCGTGAAGATGTCATCGCATCGCCTTCACAGAACCCGTGAAGACTAGAGACCACACCTGAAGAAGACAGTGCTGCATCAATGAGTGTGTAGGGCATTCAGCGTCATCGTGCCACCGATAGCCAGCAAGGGAACCAATAATTCCCTTGCCTCTTGAATCCCCATGTCACAGATCAGTTTTTAACGGTTGTGACATGTATTAACGGCCATTAAAAACTGATCCATTGACTTCTATGGGGGCCATCTGGCCGTGAAAATGGCCAAAAACAGGACGTGTCCTATTTTTTGACGGCCAATATTCACGGGCTGTTAAAAAAAAGGCCTTGTGAATACACCCATAGAACATCATTGTTCTGAAAATGACCGTGTGACGGCCTTTCAAAAAACAGCTGTCACATGGCCGTTTTTTTACTGTAGTGTGAATGTAGCCTTACATTCACAAGAAAAAAAAATGGCCAGTAAAAACTGATCAACTGTCAGTTTTTCATGTCCGTTTTGCATCAGTGTTTCTAAATTTTCATCCATTTGCAGTCCGTCTGTCCGTTTTTCATGGGCGATAAAAAAAAGGGATGGATTTAATTTGTCAACGTTTTTTGTCCCAACCCCCTGAAACCACCACAGTGCCCATGTAAAAAGTGCCCCAATGGCCCTGTAGATAGTGCCACAGTGCCCACTGTAGATAATGCCCACATTGTACCACAGTGCCCACTGTAGATAGTTCCCACATATAAAGTGCCAGTGCCCACATAGTGGCACAGTGCCCATATATTACCAAAGTGCTCCATATAAAGTGACATAATACCCACACAGTGCCCATTGTAGCTAGTACCACAGTGCCCACATATAAAGTGCCAGTGCCCACATAGTGGCACAGTGCCTATATATTAACAAAGTGCTCCATATAAAGTGACATAGTACCCACACAGTGCCACAGTGCCCACATATAAAGTGACAGTGCCCACATACAAAGTGCCAGAGCCCACATAGTGCCACAGTGCCCATGTAGATAGTGCCAGTGTCCCCTGTAGGTAGTGCCCCACCTCCAATATGGTGCCACAGTACCCATGTAGATAGCACCCCCCCCCCCCTGTAAAAAATCGCCACTGTAACTCCATGTAGGAGCGGAATCCCTCTGACCAGAGATTCCGCTCATAGGCGGTGCACGTCAGAGACTTTCTCTAAGAGTGGAATCCCCTGCCGTCGGCAGCCTGGCCGGGCATTCCGCTCCAGGAGTAACCCCTTAACGTCACTGTATCCACCATATGTGGATAGTGACGCCGGGGGCCTCTCCAGGAGCGGAATCTCTGGCCAGAGTGGGGTCTGGCTAAGGGGGATTCCGCTCCTCCAGGGAGCTACAGTAACACTCTTTTTAGAGGGGCGAGGATTGCTATCTACAGGCAGGGGGTCAACGGCTTTCCTAGGACAGGAGTCCCCGGTCAGAGATCTTGCGTTTCTTTTGCCGGGGACTCCATAGTTGAAAGTCCTGACTTCACTGTCCGTATATGGACAGCTCTATCATGGGCTTCCCCGGGCTCATCGCTCAAGGAATTTATCAATGGGTATAGTTAGCTTTTTGATTCCACAGGTTTTTTTACTGGATTTAGTGGAATTAAACCTTGAAAATTAAAGTCTACATTTTTTCCAATAAAACATAGAAATTATAAATGTATCCAAGGTATAATGGAGAAAATGCACCCCAACATTTGAAAAGCAACTTCTCCCAATTACAGCATTACCTCATATGTGGTAATAAACTGCTGTTTGGACCCACGGCAGGGCTCAGAAGGGAAGGAGCACCATTTGGCTTTTGGAGCTCAAGTTTTGCTGGAATGGTTTTCGGGTGTCATGTTGCATTTTCAAAGCCGGTGAGCGACCAAAACAGTGGAAACACCCCATTTGGGAAAATACACCCCTTAAGGAATTTATCTAGGGGTATAGTGAGCATTTAGACCCCACAGATCTTTATTTATTAGAATTAGGCTGTGAAAATGATTTATTTTTCCAATAAAATGTAAAAAATTTACATTTTCACAAGGGAAAAAGGAGAAACATGTGGTCATGAACTGCTGTTTGTACACACGGCAGGGCTCAGAAAGGCAGTAGCGCTATTTGGCAGATTTTGCTGGATTGGTTTTTGGCCACCATGTCGCATTTGCAAAACCCCTGAGGTACCAGAGTACAGTGGAAGCCCCCAAGAAGTGACCCCATTTTGGAAACTACACCCCTCATGGCATTTATCATTTGCCTGGACATATGACAGGGCTCAGAAGTGAAGAGCAACATGCGCATTTGAGGCCTTTTTTGGGGGTTTTCACAGCATTGGCCCACAATTGCAGTGCTCTGAGGTCAAATAGTAAAACAAACCCCCAAGTAGTCCAAGAAAAATGGAAGAAGTTTGTTTTTTTACTACTAATAACTTTATTTAACTTATTTTTTTACACATTTTATTAGTCTCCCCATGGAATTTGAACCAGCGATCGTTAGTATATTGTTATTTTACAGGCTTCTATAACAGTGAGATCGCTGTTCCTGTCCGTTAGTCCCGGGTGTCAGCTGTAATACACAGCTGACACCCGCAACGGATGGAGCGGGCTCAGCGTGAGCCCCTACCATACATCACTGCCCGCACCATGACGTGCTATTATGTCATGGTGCGGGAAGAAGTTAATGCGCAGCAGATGGTGCAAAATGAAAATTGCAATTTTCCACTGACGGGTTGAGAAGGAAGGGAGTGCCATTTGGGGGCATAGATTTTGCTCGGTAGTAGTTGTTTGGGGTTTTACTGGCATTTCAGTTTATAATGTGGGGGCATATGTAAGTTGTGCGGAGTACATCAGGGTACAATAAGAGGGTATAATAATGGGGTAAACAATAATCTGCAGATGTGTTGCCAGTTTCGCACTGATAAATGGTGCCAGATCTTATCCGCTTTTGGAACACTATTCACATTTTGCGTCACCATATTCTGAGAGCCATAACGTCTTTATTTTTTCTCCACCGGAGCTGTGTGAGACCTTATTTGTTGCGGGACAATTTGTAGTTTTTATTGGTACTATTTTGGGATACATGTGATTATTTTAGATCACTTTTTATTCAATTTTTCGGCAAGCAAGGTGACTAAGAACCAACAATTCTGATGTTTTTTATTCTTTTTTTTTTTTTTAGTGTTCACCGTGTGCTATAAATGCCAATTTTACTTTATTCTGCAGGTCGATACAATTACGGCGTAATACGTATATAGTATTTTTTTCCGTGTTTTTCAGCGTTTGCGCAATAAAATCACTTTTTTTTTAAAAAATATATATTTTTTGTGTCACCATATTCTGAGAGCCATAACATTTTTTATTTTTTAGTCAAAAATGAGGGGTGGTGACCAAAAAAAAATAGCGATTCTGGCATTATTTTTAATCTTTATTTTTTTTGCTGTGTTCACCGTGCGGGAAAATGACAGTTTTATAGTTTGGTTCGTTACGAAGGCAATGATACGAAATACATGTAATTTTTTTTTACTTTTTCATATTTTTTTCCTATACTAAGACCTTATAGGAAAAAAGGGCATTTTTATTTTTTTTTACCATATAACTTTTATTTTTCCAGTTTTATACATTTTTATGAACTTTTTTTTTAACTTTTGTCCCACTAGGGGACTTGGAAGACCTGCAACACTGATCTCTGCTATAATACATTACACTATGTAGGTAGTGTAATGTATTATAGCAAAAAATTATAGCGGTCAATGTGACACTGACAGGAAGCCTATCAAGACCTGCCGGAGGCGGGTCCTCAAAGGCTTCCGTACACGGCAGACCCGGAGGCCATTGTCAGGCCTCCGGTTGCCATGCCAACCATCAGTACCCCCGCAATCGCATCACGGAATGGGGCCGATCTGCTACAAACCCTATAAATGCGGTGATCGCTATCGAGCGCCGCATTTAAGAAGTCAATTGCCAAAATCACCGGTAACAGGGGAGTGTCAGCTGTCAGGGACAGCTGATCTCCCGGAGACTGTCCATTAGGACAGTGAGCACTGGGAATCGTTCAGTAACTGTACGTCCTTGTGCGAGAAGTTACCTCTCACCAAGACGTACAGTTCTGGTGATCTGGAATCACCAGATTCCAGATGTATCAAATATGGTTACAGATATGACAACAAAACATTAAAGAGGATCTGTCACTTCTACGGACACGTCTGTTTGGTAAAATAATTGTTTTCCCCATGAAATAACAATTCTGGAGCATCTTTTCTTAGAACTTTATATTGTGCCATTCCTCTGTTATTCCTCTTAGAAATTTATGAATAAATTTACAACTTTGTGTTACCAGTTGGGAGGGTGTCCCTACACAGCTGATAATCTCCAATCAGTGATGACAGTGTGAGGCAAGAACACACCCCTTTAGCAAGGGGAATGGTAACACCCAGCTGCCAATTTATTTATACATTTTTATGAGGAATCGCAGGAATGGCACAACAGTGTTGTAAGAAAATATGCTCCAGAATAGTGATTTCACGGGGAATACAATACGGTTTGCGAAAATAGACATGTCAAGAAGTAACAGGCCCGCTTGGAATAAACAAATTTCAGCATCTTATAGGGAGTTTGTATATTAGAAATTAGAATGGACCGTTATAATTGGCCCAAAACAGAAGAGAGAAACCATACAAAAAGCTGCACAATATAATTTATTACTTCTGCTGTGACAGTACAGTGCTTACAGGAATAAGTTTGCATTGTGCAGGGGAGTGATTGGCTTTACCAGTGCCACTGTCGGGGGGGGGGGGGGGGCAGGGGTGTCGTTCCTGCAGTTATTGTTTTATGTTCTGTAATGTGATTCTTATTATATTATATTTATCATTAACCATGAATGATTTCTCATTGTTTTATCATTTCAGACTAAAGAAGAACCAACCAGAGGCTGAACCTGAACTGGAGTCAGTTGTGGTTGATAAAGGTAATAGTTCTGTATTCACTGTAGATTGGCGATAGACACTCATCTCTCACTGTGATCTGATTGGTTGCGATGGGCAACTGCTGTTTATAGGGGTTGGAACCTGTTTCCATTCAGAGCTAAGAGGTTATTTCTATCATAGAAATGTATAACATATCCATAGGCTATGCCATAAATATCTCCAGAATGTTACTTCCCGAATCCCGTCCTGCCTGGAGAGGCTGCCTGCCACCACATTAAGGTGGAGAATGAATGTAGAGATGACGGTGCGGCTCTCTATTCATTTCTATAGGGTTTTGGAGACCGCCATACACGTAAACAGTTCCAGAGGTGGGACCCGCATCTCTGACATTTACAAAATATCCTGTAGAAGGGAATATACCTTTAAAATGATTAAATGGTAGCAGCCTGCATCTCCATTAAAGCAATACTAGCTGTATAAGGCTATGTTCACACTGAGTATTTTGGGGGAGGAATATCTGCCTCAAAATTCCGTTTGGAACTTTGAGGCAGATTTTCCTCTCCCTGCACGCCGATTTTCGCGCGCGGCCATTGAGAGCCGCGGGCATAAAACAGCGCGAAATACGCTTTCTCTGCCTCCCATTGAGGTCAGAGGCAGAAGCGCCCGAAGATAGGGCATGTCGCTTCTTTTTCACGCGAGGCAGTTTTACTGCTCGCGGGAAAAAGACGCCGACGCCTCCCATTGAAATCAATGGGAGGCGTTCTCGGGCCGTTTTTGCAGAGTTTTGCGACGCGGTTTCCGCGTCAAAAAACTCGGCAAAATACCCCGTGTGAACATAGCCTTAATCTCTATGCAGTGAGCAGAATAAAATGTATGTGTTTCTGGGCGTTCCTAGTTACTGCCTCCTAATAAGTGTGCCTCTCAGAACACATCATGTAAAGAGTCCGCAACAGCTATGCTTTATAAAAAAAAAAAAAAAAATGAATTAAACAATTTAAGAAAAGCTGTGGAAGGGTGGGGGTGCCTCAGGACTGGGACAAGTTGGGGACCAGAGTTACTTTAGCTCCAATTATATTCTAACTACCATGCCTAACATGCTTCTTCGCCCTAGCTATCAACCAGGGAATACCCTTCTAATGGCTCAACATGCTCTAAGGCCAGGATCACATACACAGTTTTGATGCCGTTTTTTTTACGTCCGAGCCAGAAATGGATCATAAAGGAAGAAAAAGGTATAAAGAAAAGGATGATGCATCTTCTTTTTGGGTTCATTTCAGAGTATGGCTATAGAATCTGAGCCAAAAAGTGCCCCAAAAATTGCATCAAAACGGTGTGTGTGATCCTGGCCTAATAGGGATTTTAGTAATTGATTGTCTGAATCAGACAAAGCACTTTAATCACTTAATGAAATGCCATGCTACAGTTACTTCGGTGTAGTTAGGTACTTATTGCAACAGCACGGGAATGTACATGGCAGTGATGGAGTGGGCTCAGAAGCTGAGCCATCGCCATCACCAGCAGGTGTCAGCTGTATATTAGAGCTGACACCCTGCTGTAACGGCAAGAACTGGAGTTAGCCTCCGATCCAGCCGATTAACCACTTAGATGCAGCGGACAAATGCGACCGCTGCATTTAGTTGGTTACTAGCCGATTGGCACCCCCGCGACGCAATTGCCAGTGTGCCAATGGTTGCTATAGCAACAGGAGGCCTAACAATGGGTTCCTGGTCTGCCAAGTTTGGAAGCAAATTAGGCACCCTCCCGGAGACCCCCAGGGTCAAAATGCTCACTACACCGCTAGATGAATGCCCCGAGGGGTGTAGTTTCCAAAATGGGGTCACTTTTAAGGGGTTTCCCCTGTACTGGTACCTCAGGGGCTCTGCAAATGCAAAATGGCGCCCAAAAACCAAACAAGCAAAGTCTGCATGCCAAATAGTGCTCTTGCAATTCTGAGCCCTACCGTCTGTCCAAACAGCAGTTTATGACCACATATGATGTATAGCCATACTCGGGAGTAATTGCTTTACAAGTGTTGGGGTGCTTTTTCTCCTTTATTCCTTGTGAAATTGAAAAAAATTAAACATTTCAGAGGAAAAATTTAGATTTTCATTTTAACGATCTAATAATAAATTCAGCAAAAAACCTGCGAGGTCAAAATGCTCACTATACCGCTAGGCAAGTTCTTTGAGGTGTCTATTTTCCACTGTTTTGGCCCCTCAGGGGCTTTGCAGATTTGACATGACATCCGAAAACCATTCCAGCAAAACTTGAGATCAAAAAGTCAAATGTCGCTCCTTCGTTCCGAGCCCTGCCGCGTGTCCAACCAGCAGTTTATCACCACATATGGGGTATTGCCGTACTCCGGAGAAATTGCTTTATAAGTGTTGTGGTGCTTTTTCTCCTTTATTCCTTTTAAAAATTGAGAGTTCGTAGATTTTTCATTTTCATGGCCTAATTCAAATAAATTCAGCAAAAACCCTGTGGGGTCAACATGCTCACTGTACTTCTCGGTAGTTTGCCACATGGGGTCACTTTTGTGGGGGTTCCTGTTTTGGCGCTCCTTCCCTTCTGAGCTTTGCCATGTGTCCAAACAGCAGTGTATGACCACATATGGGGTATTGCCATAATTGTAAGAAATTGCTTTTTAAATGTTGGGGTGCTACTTCTGCTTTATCCCTTGTAAAATAATTCTCCTTGTATTCTGTGTTTTATTGGAAAAAATTTAGACTTTCATTTTCAAGGCCTAATTCCACAAATTTCAGCGACAAAATTTCCTTGAGGGGTAAAGTTTGCCAAATGGTGTCTTTTTGGGTCTTTTTCCACTGTTTCGGCACCTGACGTGATGTCTAAACCCTATTCTAATAAAAAGGAAGCCCCAAAATCCACTAGGTACTCTTTTGCTTTGGAGGCCTGTGCTTCAGTCCAGTAGCACACTAGGGCCAAATGTTGGTTATTAATTTTAAAAAAAACGCAGAATCTGGCCAATAAACATTGAGTTGCGTTTCCCTGGTAAACCTTTCTGGGTTACAGAAAAACAATGGATTAAAATTAAATTTCGGCAAAAAAATATTCACCTCCACTTTGCTTTAATTCATCTGAATGATGTTTTGAATACTTTGAGGGTTACAGTCTTTACAATGGGGTGATTTATGGGGGGTTTCGAATATATAGGGCTCTCACACCCACTTCAGAACTGAACTCGTCCCTAAAGAAATAGGTTTTGGACATTTTCTTGGAAATGGGAGAAATTACTGCTAAAGTTATAAGTTTGTAATGTCTTAGTTTATTTTTAAGTCCTTTTATTGTTCTATGCCAACATAAAGTAGACCTATGGGATATGTGAACTAGTAACTATTTTGTGCGGTATTACTATCTGTCTTACAAGCACATACATTTACATTTAGAAAAAATTTCTAAACATTTTGGTGTTTTTCACAAACAAACATTGAATGCATTGACCAAATTTTAGCACTAACAAAGTACAATGTGTCACGTGAACACAATCTCAGAGTCGCTTGGAAAAATAAATTATTACCACATAAATTGACATGTCAGATTTGCAAAAATGTACCTGGCCCATAAAGACAAAACAGGCAGTGTCCTTAACCCCTTCCCGCATTTTCACGTACATGCACGTCGGGGAATGCAGCCTGTTCGCGCATTCCCACGTGCATGTACGTGATGGAGATCGCACGGGCAGAGAAGCTGTGGCCGCACGATCGCCACGGGAGCCCGGCTGTGACTGACAGCTGGGCTCCCGCTGCAACTGCCGAGATTGAAGAAATCTTCAATCTCAGCCGTTTAACCCATTAAATGCCGCAGTCAATAGCGACCGCGGAATTTAAATCTGTTGACAGAGGGAGGGAGCTCCCTCGGTCACCCATCGGCGGCCCGCGATTGTGATCTCAGGCTGCCAACGGGTTGCCATGGCAGCCGGGTGTCTAACAAAGACCCCCAGGCCTGCCCTGGCTGTATGCCTATTAAGCCGTGCCAGAGGCATGGCATAATAGATTGTCTGTCAGTTTTACATGGACAGGCAATAATGCTTTGGTATACTAAGTATACCAAAGTATTATATATGCGATCAGCAGATCGCATAGTGAAGTCCCCTGGTGGGACTAAAAAAAAAATGTAAATCAGTTAAATAAAGTTTGTGAAAAAAAATAAAATAATAAATTACAGTCAAAATCAAATAAAACTACTTTTTTTGCCGAAAAAGTGGTTTTATTTAGTAAAAGTGTCAAAACAAATAACACATATACATATATGGTATCCCCGCGATCGTAACAACTTGACCAATAAAATGAACACATTAATTAAACCGCCGGATGAACGGCGTCCAAAAAAAACAACGGCAAAATGCTCTCTTTTCTCCCATTCCCCCCATAAAAAATTAAATAAAAGTTAATCTATAAGTCCTATGTACCCCAAAATAGTACTAATGAAAACTACACATTTGCCCGCAAAAATCAAGCCCACATACGGCCACATTGACGGAAAAATAAAAACATTACGGCTCTTGGAATGCGGCGATGCAAAAACAAGTAATTTTTTTCTAAAAGGCTTTTTATTGGGCAAACGTAGGAAAACATATAAAACCTTTACATATTTGGTATCCCCGTAATCGTGCCGACCCATAGAATAAAGTTAACATGTTATTTACGCTGCATAGTACACGGCGTAAATTTATAACGTGAAAATCAATGCTGGAATAGCTGCTTATTTTCAATTCTCTCCTAAAATAAAGTTAATAAAAGTTAATCAATATATTGTAAGCATCTAAAAATGATACAATTACAAAATACAACTCGTCCCGCAAAAAACAAGCCCTTATACGGCTATGTCGACGGAATAAAAAAAAAGTTACGACTCTTGGAATGCGACCGCGAAAAAACAAAAAATAATCCTTGGTCATTAACGCGCAAAATGGCCTGGTCATTAAGGGGTTAAGAGCCGTATAAGTGATTTAGTGACCGAGTCCCCAATACAGCTCCAGGGCCGCTAACCTGAGATTTCACCCTGTATTCCACCCATTATCAGTTAGAAAAAAAACACATCAAAAGTAAATGCCTGAATGTTTTTCTGTGAACAGAGATTTATTTTTTTAATAAACCAATTAAAAATACAAAAACAGCTTGAAAAGTATTTCAACAGTTTAACATTTTTTTTTTAAATACAAATTTCATCTCTATTAATATAGCATAACATTTGAACTCTAAACATATAGGGATCTCTCGAGTCTATAAAATTAATTTTCTTTGTTGGAATTTATCTGAATGCACAGAAATTATTTTTGTATTTATTTGATATTTAGCATTTGTTTCCAGAGTTGTAAGTAAATATACATTATTTACAAATCATAAAAAAAAAAAGCTCCTCTATACCATTACATTGCTTTCATGATACCTGCAATATTCGAATGTAATGTATAGCTGGAATAATCAAAGGCACAGTAGTTATTGCTGAAGACTGCTATAACAGCGTAAGACATGGGACAGAATGGAAAGAAACGTCTTTAGAACAGTGCAAAACCTCATTGACGTTACATCGGATTCTTAGGAGATTTTATTTTCTGGCTCTTAAGTAGTCATAGAAGAGCGTAGAGGTGCAGAACACATAGCTCGAAGGCAAAGCTGGATTGGCCTTTCTTATTTACAGATTAACAAAATAGAATTTACAGAAAGCGCAGCGGAATGAACACACCGAAAGATTGTCAAAATAACTTTAAAAAAATATTTGCATCATAGACAGTTACACCATGTCCTCATAGCACAAGAAAAAGGCACATTCCTTCAATATAGAGGTCCTGGAATAAGCGATACGCCCAAGTGAAATTCTTTATGAAGAATATTGACTTTCCTGATTAAGATTCCAGAATGTGGAAAAATAATAATTACAAAAATAAAAAAAAAGCTTAAAATCAAAATGAACTGATCAGAAACGAAAAGGTTTTACTGCTATCACATACCGGGAAGAGGATTATGAAAAAATATAGATGTGCTTTGAAAAAAATACATAGAATATTGAGGAAGAGCCCATCAAATCTTAAATATATAGAAGCTTTCTATTTGATCAATTTGAGTCAAATTCCCATGGGTCATTCTCCTGTTTAATTTCCATGTGGGTTGGAAATCCATTCGAACTGGCTACAACCAGTACACATGGAGGCTGATATTTCTGCTCAATAGTCTCCTCTGTCTCTTCCTGGAAACCTTGGTCATTGGTGAAAGGAAAAAGTGTTTGTTTGGACTCTGAGGATTTGATAACAGACGTGATGACTGTGCCCGGAGTTTGGTTGAGCAGAGTTGAAGTGCTTGTTGTGAAGGTCATTACTGGAGTGGTTGCACTGAAGGCTGGAGATGAAGGCACACTAAGTGTTCCATTGCAAAGGCCCTGAACACTGCCATTGAGAACCTGTTGGACCTGGCTAGAGCTCAGAACAATGGACGGTGGAGGTGAACCGGCTCTCTGAGGGTGTAGCACCATGTTATCCTTGAGAACGGTCATCTGCTGTGCCGAAGGAATGGCTTGAAGTATAAATTTCTGTGAACCTGCGGGGGCATTGGGGTCTGTGCTTGTTATGACGGTGGTGAGAGGCACGGTTTGGAGTGTTACTGTATGCAGCTGTTGATTGCCCGGTGACACCACAACTGGGACCTGGCCTGGAGACTGGATAGTTCTAGAAAATAAATATACAGAAGTAAGTATAGCAATCTATCACTGAAACAGGTGACCTTTGCACCTATAAAGTACATCCTGTATGTTAATTGTGCGTCCCGCTCAGCTGATTGGTCGAGTTGGGGCAGATCGCCACATTGGCTGCATTGCTAGGTGCCGTGATACTCTATTAACACACAGGGCGCGCTTTTTATGCCAGATAAAGGTGTTTACACTTCAGATTTGTTCTTCCTGTGTGCTACCATAAAAGATCTTTGAGTTATTAAGTTATTATAGGTTATTATTGCTGGAAATAGGCAGATTTGGCATGGTCATATATTACACGCCAAGTTTGTCTATTACACATCTACATGGCCATTTGTCTCAGAGGGAGGCTTAACGTTTAAACTGTTGTCTTGTTGGTTCAACCCAATCCTTAGTCTGTGGGGGAGGGGCTGTACTCTATCTGTAATAGTCGGACATTTCTCTGGCAATTCACTTCAGCTGCCATAAAGCACACACACCCCGCTGTACTGAAAGGATACTAGTATCTCCAAAATGGCCGTCTCCAGGGAAGATTTTAACAAAAGAACCAACTCATCAATTCTGCTCTAAATACTTACATTTAATTAATTAAACTAAAATTAATACATAACAGATTCCCTTTAAACATTTACTATTGAGGCTATGGTTTTTCTGGAATGTAAAGCATTGTACTAGAAATTGGAGTGAAATGGCCTACTAGACAACCAAGTTGTTCTAAAATTGTACTATAACCAATATATTCCAGAGGAAAACTCACCTGATAGTCTGTACATTAGACAGTGCATCATTCTGAATGGTGCATGTTAAGCCTTGCTCAGGAATGGCCTGTCCAGACATTAAATGGACTGTCCGATAAAGCTGAGTTGGATGAGCCAGCTGAGAAGGAGTCATTGTCCTCAGCATATCTGATGGTAACAAAGACAACTGTTGCTGGCAAGGCTCCTCTAGTTCTTTCACTTTTGAAGACTTGGGTGACTTTACAACAGTGGTTAAGCTTCCTCTTGGAGATACTTTAGATGCCCGTGCTTGATTTCGATTGGGAGTAGAAACTGGAGAATGCAAATTCCCTGAGTATTCTGCAGAGTTTGAATCCTCCTCATCAATGTATATGAGATCCTTTGGCATTTCTTTGAACTGATAGACAAGACGCTGGCCTTCCACTTTTGCTAAAATACCTCTTTGGTAATAGTACCTGGAACAGGTAAACAAAAGTACTGTGTTAAGCGGTGCTAAACATCTTAACACTTTAAATTTGCTTATCGTGTCAAACAGTCCTTTTAGGGCCTAAAGTGATTAAAGCGGTTCTCAAAGCTTTAAAGAGGCTCTGTCACCAGATTTTGCAACCCCTATCTGCTATTGCAGCAGATAGGCGCTGCAATGTAGATTACAGTAACGTTTTTATTTTTTAAAAACGAGCATTTTTGGCCAAGTTATGACCATTTTCGTATTTATGCAAATGAGGCTTGCAAAAGTACAACTGGGCGTGTTGAAAAGTAAAAGTACAACTGGGCGTGTATTATGTGCGTACATCGGGGCGTGTTTACTACTTTTACTAGCTGGGCTTTCTGATGAGAAGTATCATCCACTTCTCTTCAGAACGCCCAGCTTCTGGCAGTGCAGATCTGTTACGTCACTCACAGGTCCTGCATCGTGTCGGCACCAGAGGCTACAGTTGATTCTGCAGCAGCATCAGCATTTGCAGGTAAGTAGCTACATCGACTTACCTGCAAACGCCGATGCTGCTGCAGAATCATCTGTAGCCTCTGGTGCCGGTGTCCTCGCTCGTCTGACACGATGCAGGACCTGTGAGTGACGACACAGCGTGATCTCTCGAGAACACGGCTGTGTCTGCACTGCCAGAAGCTGGGCGTTCTGAAGAGAAGTGGATGATACTTCTCGTCAGAAAGCCCAGCTAGTAAAAGTAGTAAAAACGCCCCGATGTACGCACATAATACACGCCCAGTTGTACTTTTACTTTTCAACACGCCCAGTTGTACTTTTGCAAGCCTCATTTGCATAAATACGAAAATGGTCATAACTTGGCCAAAAATGCTCGTTTTTTAAAACTAAAAACGTTACTGTAATCTACATTGCAGCGCCTATCTGCTGCAATAGCAGATAGGGGTTGCAAAATCTGGTGACAGAGCCTCTTTAAAGAAAAAAAAGGGAGGGAGGGGGAAAGCAGGGAGCAGTGGAGATGCATGTAATGTGTGACGTCCTGTACTACAGTGAGGGGGGGGGAGACAACCATGAACGTGTTCAGTGTACATGCTCGGGCTATGGAGGGTCACACAAGCAGAAAATAAACCCCAGGAGCATGGTCATTTGACTGCATCTGAGACTGGATTACAGAGACATTTCAGCTACAGACAGCACATTAGTAAATGATCCATTTGACTGCAGTTAAGCCATCTGCACACAATTTTTAAAGAACGGAAAACCTGTTTAAATACCACTGACTTTTCTTATTAAAATATAATGGACGCTTAGGTTACGAATTGATTTGCTAAGCAGCCGCCCAAATATGTTCAATCAGCTACTTCGCAACATAAGCTTTTGTGGAACTCTGAATGTGTCACTTAAAATCACTACAAATGGTAATGGAAGGAAGATAGCTGCCGCTTCCAGCACAAGATAGAGGAGAAATAGGAACAGTAAAAATAATGAACAATGCAAGTTTGGAGGAGGCTCAAGTAGGAACAGTCTGCTGAGGAGTTATAAGAAGCAATACAATTCTTCCCCATTTATCAGCTTACCTGAGTGCCCTGCCCATTGTTTCATAGTTCATGTCAGGTTTGTTTTTGTGCTTGCCCCAAAGCTTAGAAACTGCTTTGGAATCCACCAGTTTGAAGATGCCTTTTTCTCTCTGTGTCCACTTAATGTACTTTGGACATGTAGCTTTGTCTTGAAGCAAAGCCAACAAAAATTCCCAAAGGTAAATGGTATTACCTGGAAAAACAAAAGCAGTTATGTAAACAAAGGAATATAATTCCCGGGTTCAGCCAATGGCAATTATCGCAAGTGTTTTTCTCCCGAATATTAAAAAATTAATATATACGTCCTTAAAGGGGTCTTCCCATAATCAATATTTATCACCTATTAACAGGATAGGGGATAAATACCTTATCGTGGGGGTCCGACCACAGGAACGGGCTTACCTTGCCGTTCCTGGGAGCCCCATAGGAACGAAGCAGTAGTGTGCATGCTCGGCCATCACTCCATGCATTTCTATGGGGCTGCCGAAGATGGCGCTTACTGACTGATTTGGCTTGCAGCGGCGTCATGCAGCTTCTATGTAAAGTGGATACATAGAAGCTGCAGAGCTAAAACGGTACAAATCTTTTAATAAAACTATATTATAAAAATGCTTATTATGCAGAAAAACAGATTAAACAAAAAATGGCATCAGAGATGTTAATAGCCTTTGAAATAAATTGTTGAACTGTCAATATCTAAATTCTGAAGAAATCCAAGGCTTATGTAAATTTTGAGGAGAATTGGCTGACAATTTTACGTGTATAGGGACAACCAACTGTCCTGACATCTCCTATTGGGAAAAACAAAGGTTTCGATGGGTTTGAATTAGTCTATTTGTTTCCCTCAGGTATAAGTGGCACTGGAGCCGCTTATCTCACTCCTCCTACTGAAATAGCAGGCACACTGGCAAAAAATGAACATAAACATGCATGTTTAAGGGAGTCAGGGTGATAGGCCGAAGCCATGTTACATGTGTGGCCATGCATTACCTTTCCCATCTTTGCTTTTCTTCTTCACAGATATATTTGGTGTAGTGGTGGGGGATTCAGAGCGAATCGTTTTTGGTTTTCTACCTAAAAGAAAAATATTTAAGAAGGGAGAATATTATTACTTTTTGTTACCGGCCTAAAGATAAACAGAGTAGATAAGACTGGTAACAAGCCTTCATATAGTTAACCCCGCTATACCTTTTTTTCTTTTAGGCTGCTCATCGGGAGGAGATTCTGCCGGCTCCTGATACATATTCTGATGGAATTCCGGAGGTGATGGAGATCCATCTACTGTGACGGACACATGTGTAATTGGAGTGATGATCAGATCATCGTCAGATGTTCCAAATATATTAGCTAAAAAGATCAATAAAATGATGGTTTATAATTTTTCACTGCTTCCATGTTCCATTAGTAACATAGGATAGGTTCAAAAATAAATACAATGATTTCATTATATACTCTTTCATCACTAGCCAATCTGTGAAGTGTTTTTGGTGCTAGTTTGTAAAGTTTCTTTTCACATCTACGTTGGCCCTTCATTTTTACCGGATCCGTCAAAGTTAACAGATGCCAAACTGAAACAAACAGAAGGTACCCTTTCAGTTTTACTGCTGGATTTTTTTAGCCAGACTCGTAAAAAAAAAACTGAAACTTTACCTTCCATTTTTTATATTTTGTGGATGTAGGAAATGATGTGCATGCGGAGTAGAAAAAAAAAGTATCTTAAACGGAATAAATAACTGATACAAACGGAAGACATTCTGTTTGTATCCGTCATCCATTGACTTCAATGTTAAAAGAAAAGCGGAAAGCTCCTGTCATTTTGGATGAAAAACATAGCCCAGCAGACTACCCTAAAAGAACGAAGCTGAACTAAGTACAACTGAGGCTGTAAAACAAACAAAAAAACATTGAAAAAGAAAAAAAACAATGAGTATTTTGACAGAAAAGGTAGATTTCGATTTGCCGTTTTAACTTAGGCGTTGTGGTTCAGATCAATCCCTAATGTCTGGCCAGCTTTAGAAAAGTCTAAGGTAAGTCACGCCCTCCGATGTGCATCATGCAATACCATTATATATGAGCAAGGTCTTCACTACAATGCTGATGTCTACCAGAACATTAATATCTTAAGTTTATGTAGGGACATGCCCCATTGACCAGAGAAATTGTAATACCCAGTTGTCAACATATTCATACCTTTAAAACAATAAAAATCAGACCACAACTGTATATTAGAAAAAAAAGAGCCGAAAAAAGGCTGATTATTGACGTGACTGAGATTTATAAAAATCCCAGTCACACATTTTGTGACAATGTAAAAACATAGCGTGTGGTTTTCCATGGAGGCATTCTGCTTCTGTACTGTACTAATACATGTTTTTTGGCATGGGTTGTTAGATGCAGAAGTGACGTGATTCTGCGCAGCGCAACAGGACAGGGATGGACCTATTATTGTAGAATTCATGAGCCCATTATGCTGGCAATGGATATTAGATAAAAATAAGGCAGTAGGAGGCTGATCACCGCTACATCAGTTTGTTGATATAAATGGTGATCCCCAAAAGACAATGGCCGACACAGTAGAACAAATGAGCCATACATGTACTATCTATTCAGATAAAGTGCAAAACAACGCCATACCTCTACCAAGTAAAGATCGGAGAAGATTGGCCAACACCACCATACACATACCAAGTACTGATCGGGGAAGTTCGGCCAACACCATACCCATACAAAGTAATTATCAAAGAAGCTTTCCCGACAACACCATACCCATACCAAGTAATTATCAAAGAAGCATGGCCAACAACACCATACCCATACCAAGTAAGGATCGGAGAAGCATGGCCAACACCATACCCATACCAAGTAAGGATCGGAGAAGCATGGCCAACAACACCATATCCATACCAAGTAATTATCAAAGAAGATTTGCCGACACCACCATACCCATACCAAGTGCTGATCGGGGAAGCTCGGCCAACACCATACCAAGTAATTATCAAAGAAGCATGGCCAACAACACCATACCCATACCAAGTAAGGATCGGAGAAGCATGGCCAACAACACCATATCCATACCAAGTAATTATCAAAGAAGATTTGCCGACACCACCATACCCATACCAAGTACTGATCGGGGAAGCTCGGCCAACACCATACCAAATAATTATCAAAGAAGCATGGCCGGCAACACCATACCCATACCAAGTAATGATCGGAGAAGCATGGCCAACAACACCACACCCATACCAAGAACTGATCGGGGAAGCTCAGCCAACACCATACCCATACCAAGTAATTATCTAAGAAGCATGGCCAACGACACCACACCCATACCAAGTACTGATCGGGGAAGCTCGGCCAACACCATACCCATACCAAGTACTGATCGGGGAAGCTCGGGCAACACCATACCCATACCAAGTAATGATCGGAGAAGGACATATAATGCTACCTAGTGGTAGGGTTACAGTGTGAGGTTCAAATTCATACATCTTTTATTTCTGTAAGTTGTCATATCTTCCCATATGTACTTGATGTATCTTGTATTCTGTAAATATGTGGCTGTTGCCACGAAAATAAAGAATTAAAAAAAAAATGATCGCAGAAGCTCGGCCAACACCATACCCATACCAAGTAATGATCGGAGAAGAATGGTCAACAACACCACACACAGCACAACAGAAGACCAACAACAACAAAAAATACAAAATGACCAACCGGCAAACAGATATCAGTCCGCAATGATCAGTTGCATAATATTTTCATACAGCAATCGGCTAAAGCAGTAGAAATTGGGGACTATGACTGATGTCTATCTAATGTTTATGGGCAGCTGAGACCTTTATTTTAGGTGCCAGCTTTATTTTATTTTTAGTGGAAGAACTTTCATAGACTTCAATGGAACATAACCCAAATCGCTAGGTGCCCGCAAAAGATTTCATGGCCCGTTGGCTACCTGGCTCCAGGAATTTTACCAGCCCTGGAAATACATATTTTAAACATAGCATCTTATAGTCACCTAATCTTTTCTCATCCAGTAATGCATCCGGAGAGTCCATATTAAGAAGTGCTTCAGCTGCTTCAATTGTTTCCATTGTTTCATCGCCATCGTGACAGGAAGCTTCAACTAAAAGATTATTTTACGTTACTATTTTGTTTTTGTTAGAAATGTAAGATATGCTTTGTGGATTCGATTTATGATATGGAAACCTTTAACTATACATCATTCAGTCATAACATAAACCACTGACAAGTGAATAACATTGATTTTTCATTGAGAGAGAATTAGAACTGGATCGTGGCTCAATGAAAGAAGGTGGACTGATCTGAATAATCCCGTTTTCTTTTACATCATGTGGACAGCCGGGTGTGTGGACGATGCTTATCTGGGTTAGAGATGGCACTACGATGGACTAACGGCCTCTTAACGGGACAATGTGCCCTACCACACTTTAAAAATTGTTCAGGAATGGTATATGATATATGACAAAGCTTGGAAGGTATTGTCTTGGCTTTCAAATTCCCCATATCTCAATCTGATCAAACATCTGTGGGATGTGCTAGAAAAAAACAGTCCAAATCCATGGAGGTTCCACCTCACAACTTACGGGACATAAAGGCTGCGAACACCTAGATACCACAGGACACCTCCAGGAGGTCTTGTGGAGTCTATGCCTCGACAGGTCAGAGCTGTTTTAGCGGCAGTGGTTTTAATATTATGGCTGAATGGTGTAATCCATAAATCAGAACTTGAAATTTCCTCCATCTCAAATCACATTTCCCAGAAGCTTCAAGTTGGTCATAATTATGCATTTTCAAAATTCACCAGCAGATGGCACTATTGCTTTATCAGTGCCTTGGAATGAGGCTTGGCAAATAATAGAATGTTGTATGGCGTTGGCCACTGTAAACTGGATTGTGTAAGATACTTGTGTGTCATGAAAGGCAAAATATATTATAAAAATACCAGAAAAAAATTACAAGTGCAGTACCCACTTAGGACCGTTCACAAGGGGCAACGAAAAGGTTGTATCACTGTCTTTTTTGACAGAAAATACAATACAATGGTGATAATGCGGAAAAAGTAGTGCAAATAAGAGTTGTCTTCACAACCCATTCTAACTACAGATTCCTAGGCCCCGATCACACTGCATTTTATGGTCCCTGTTTGATGGGAAAAGCTCCCGACATATAGGCTAAAAGGAGGCTGTGACGGAAACCTAACAGTGGCGTCCGTCACCATAAACAATAAAAGGTATACATTAAACATATATGTCATGAAAAGCAATTGGAAAACTCAAGATTAATATATGTTAAAGGTACGCCATACATTGGAACACTTATATTTAGAAATTGGCTTTAACAAGTTCCATTGACTTCAAAGTCCATCAGGCTCCTTCATTTGTTATCGACCAATTACAATCTGCTACACATGAGCCCATGACTAGGCCAGTCATACACAATACTATACTTTACAAATCCAACTCTGCTGCATCCACAGCTATGTTTTAACTCTTGATATTCAGGCTTACATGTTGCCAGTAGTGATAATGCTATGGTACGTCTTAAAGAGACTCTGTCACCACATTATAAGTGCCCTATCTCCTATATAATGAGATCGGCGCTATAATGCAGGTGACAGTAATGCTTTTTATTTCGAAAAACGATCTATTTTAAACCACTTTGAGCTTTTTTTAGCTTTATGCTAATGAGTTTCTTAATGCCCAAGTGGGCATGTTTTACTTTAGACCAAGTGGGCGTTGTACAGAGGAGTGTATGACGCTGACTAATCAGTGACCAATCAGCGTCATACACTGCTCTCCATTCATTTACACTGCACTAGCGATATAGTTATATCACTATATGAAGCCACATACACAAACACTAACATTACTGCAGTGTCCTGATAATGAATACACATCACTACCAGCCAGGACGTGATGTGTATTCAGAATCCGGACACTTCGGAATCTTTTCTGTGAGATTCTAGCAAGGCAAGCGTAATCTCGCGAGATTACGATGTAACCTGTCATTTCAAACGAGATTACGCTTGCCTTGCTGGAATCTCACAGAAAAGATTCGGAAGTGTCAGGATTCTGAATAAACATCACGTCCAGGCTGGTAGTGATGTATATTCATTATCAGGACACTGCAGTAATGTTAGTGTTTGTGTATGTAGCTGCACATAGTGATATAACTATATCGCTAGTGCATTGTAAATTAATGGAGGTCAGTGTATGATGCCGATTGGTCAGCGTCATACACTCCTCTGTACAACGCCCACTTGGCCTAAAGTAAAAACACGCCCACTTGGGCATTAAGAAACTCATTAGCATAAAGCTAAAAATTGCTCATAAAGTGGTTTAAAATAGATAGTTTTTCTAAATAAAAAGAATTACTGTCACCTACATTATAGCGCCCATCTCCTTATGTAGGTGATAGGGCACTTAAAGAGGCTCTGTCACCACATTATACGTAACCACGTGGCAGATTCCAGTATTCCAATAGTCTCCCCTACGGAGCCCAATCAGAAGCCGGTTAATGTCATGATGTAAAGTGACATTACCACAGAATGTTGCCCAGGAGACAAATCTATGGGTTCTCACCCTTGAGAATTCCTCTTCCAGCAAGAGGCTGCGAGAATAAAGTGTCGGTATGCCAAAGCATGCTACAGCTCTGGTTGTGAATGTGAGAATCTTCTTGGGGAACATTATTTTTCCCTACAATACACATTTATTTTGCTAAAAACCCATCCTAGATGTGAAAAAGACAGAATTTTGGCAAGCTGCTTACCCCAACGTAACAAATTTTCTAGGTAGTTGTAGTTCTAGATGGCTTAAATCCTTGTAGGATTATGAAGCGATTGAAATCTCATGACTAGACATCACTGATCTGATTCTGGCCCCCTGCATGACTCTTTACAGCAAGGGTTAACATAAGGTATTCTCACAGGAAAAGGTTACATAACCTGTGAGTCACAAACCAATAATCTGCCATAATGTTTAATATTGCCCAATATGTACCTCTTACCCATAACTCCTTCGCACAAAAGACGTAAATTATTATTCATGCCACAATGTTTTACAAGAGTCTAATTTACTACTAAGGAGAACATATGGATATGGAGTGACTTGTAGTTCAAGTAAATAGAGGGCTTCCACGGGACTTGACCACTGATGACCTATCCTGAGGGAAGGCCATCAATACTTGATTGGTAGGGGCCTGACCTATGGACCTCACTAATCAGCACAATGAAGGGGACATGGCACTTGAGCACTTGTGCATGGTACTATTGCGCATACCACTCAAGTGAATGGGACAAGTTGCTGTATCAGTCACTGTGCCTATGTAAACAATGAAAGGGACACAATACTTGCAAAAGGGCTTAGGCCCCTTCATTGTGCTTGTCGGTGGGGATCCCTGATTCTCACCCCCACTAAACACGGATGGCCTATCCCATGTTAAAGTCACAGAGAACTCATTTAAAGGGGTTGTCCAGGTTCTTCCAGAAACCGCGCCACTCTTGTCCAAGGGTTATGTCTGGTACTGCAGCTCAGTTCTATTCATCTTGAATGTGGTGAAGCTGCAATACCAAACAAAACCCATGGACAGGAGTGGTGCTGTTTTTGTTTTCCTAATCTTGGACAACCCCTTTAAAAACAAAAGTAAAAGCTAGTAGCCATTTGGATTGCAGCTTTAATAGTTTCCATTGCAGGTTAGAATGGGACAGAAGTGATGAGATTGGGTACCACTGCCACTTGTACCTGTAAGAGTGAGGTCATCGTCTTCTATGATCTGCTCCTCTGCTACGTCCAGCGAGTTCTCCGTGATCAGGTCATTAGGGTCATCCACACATGTCAACCCAGAGTAACTGTGCAGTAAATCTGCATTTGGAATGTGTTCCACGATGACAGCCGGGAAGATTGAAGGGTCGTCAAGCTGTGGATCACATTAACTCATTAGTTTCATGTTTTACATGTTCAGAGTATAGGTAACGTATAATATAATATGCAACAATTCACAGGCACCTAGGATGTTGCAACAGTCCCCTAAGAAAAACTTGCAACATTTTTTATTTTTTTTTACCTAGAAGAGTTTCTATGGAAAAACGGATTCCGTTGTTTACCTGCAGTTTTATATGCCAGTTACTGCTAAAGGTACTTTTACGCCGGCCAAGTTTGGCCGCTGCAAAGTGCGCCAATCAACGAGGCAACTCGTTGATCAGTGCTGGTTTGCTCCTTTTATAAGGAGCTAGTATAGGGACGAACGATCGCTCGTCCCCTTACATTTGTATCACGTCGGCAGCACAGGGAGATGCGCTGCCGACAATGATAACATTTTACACATTTAAACGATCAACGGATGAATGAGCGTTTGCTCGCTCTTTGTCTAATCGTTGCCCTGTTTACACAGGACAATTATCGGGAACGTTTGCCCGATAACAGGCCAGTATAAAAGGGACTTTACTGACGTTAATGGCAACAAAGCATGAGAAGGATTTAACCTGGTCAAAAGAAACAAAACTTTTCACAAAGAAACATTAGGAAGACATAACAATAAGTGAACACGACAAAGACTCTCATGCTTTTTGACCTGAAGGGCAGCGTCACGATTATCTGATCTGTTCTAGAAGTTCACACATTTGTGCATTCTTATAAAGTATTCTCGGTTAGTTGTTGATATCACTACAGTCATGGAAGCAATGCAGGAAAAGAAGAGAACACTTTCCATCCCTTCCATTACTGAACCTCATCGGAACCCTCATTCCATTGAGAATTATAGTTACTGTTCCTGGACCCCATGCAAATGTAATTTCCCTACAGACTTCTACACCGGACCTATGATTAATCAGAACTTTTCCAGTCCTCATTTCTAGAGAATGGCGTCTTTTAGTAATGGTTATTATTATTTTATCATTTCAGTATTCGTATGTAGAGGTCAGAACAGGTACAGCACATAAACACAAGCTGGAGGAAGAGACTGGATTTCTGCCATATGTTTGTTACAATAGTAACACAGAGGACACAAAGTTGAAAACAGATGACGGACTTGGCAAGAGTACAAAACGATGTTCTGGAGAAAATAAAGCGACGCTGACCTCATAATGCTGAGTATGTGGAATGTTAACAAGGGCCAAACATACAAGGGGCCAGAAACAGCCAAGATGCAATGCAGCCGAGACTTATGTGAAGTAACATGGCAGCAATCGCTTTCAGTCAGGCGGTCACTACAATTATCAGAGCATCCAAAGTGCGCGTCCATGATGATGATGATGATGATCACAAAAGTATTACAACGCGACAGTTTTAGTATATTCACATTACATTACAAATCTGCCACCGGTGAATACTTGTAAAGGATTCCTTTACAAGGCCTCATGCGCATGTCTGTGTTACAGCTCCTTATTGTTCGAAGACATAATAGTGGACCCGAAGAAGTCCACGGGGCTTTATCGTACCTCCGATTTTATAAAGAGGCACGCAGAGGGATTTTCCTGATGGATTCAGCACAAAATCAACAGAAAAAAAATAATCCCGACATGCTTCATTGTATACCGTACAACGGAGATATTCTCTAGAAAACATTGGTGCAGATTTAAAATTCAAATTGAGCCAGAATTCTGGTGTACATGCCGTGCGCCATCTTTATTAACGGTTTTAGATGCTTTCAGCACGCCCAACGCGGCTGGTGGGGGAATGGGTGGGGTCACTAAGAAAGGGTGTGGCATAAAATGCAACACCGTGCGGCAAAAATGCACCAAAATTGTGGCGCAAAAACACTGGCGGAAACTAAGCCAACTAATAGGTGGTATAAGGAAGCGTCGAGAATGTCTCTTTTGGATGTGCCAAATTTATCATACAGAATGCACCACTTTGATAAATTTGGTGCACTTTCTGACTGTCTGGTCTAAGTTTACACTGCCTAAAGTTACACAGTATTCATAAATCTGCCCCAATATGCCTAATTTTCCTGGTTTGGCAGCATTTTTTTTTCTCCCAATTGACATCAATGCGCAACATCCACAACAATAAAAAAAAAACACTGCCGTGCAAAACGTGGATAAACACATCGTGAAACTGTTCCCATTCATGTCTTCTGGAGTGTGACTTCTTGAATTATTGCATTTTGAGACCAGCAACCTGCTTGGGATTATGCAATTTAAGACCCTAGTAAGTCTAGACCTGGTTTTACTAATGAACACTTTATCCTTCCTAATCAAGTATGCCACGGCGGGCACTTCCCATCCGAAGCAACGGTCTTTCACGTAGTGCGTAAAAATGCTGGAAAGAAAGTAGTGGCTCCTTTGTGAATTTTTGCGATCACATAAAATATAGTTGGACAACTGAGGAGAGGAGGGCTGCGAACAGAGAACAAAGTAGGTCGTAAAACTGAAATTAGATCTAAAAGCATGAGCTGAATCTCTTACTGGGAGCAATATGTAAAATGTCTATAGATCTAATGTGAGGTGTGCCTGGCCTTCATGGAAAACGTTGTGAACATATTAAAAATTAAACCTAGGAGGTGACATTTTTTTCTTTTGATTAGAAGCACAATCAAGTATAGGCCTAGATTTCCCCCTAGAAATCTCCCAACGTATATACTGAATGGAACGCCCTGACTTATGCACTATACAGTTGCATATGTCGTCCAGTGACTCCCACTGTAAAAAAAAAAAAAAAAAAGAAAAAAAAACGTATACGGTGTTGTACAGATTTTCTTGCGGGGTCCTTTGTATTGAAAAGCGTGGCCGACGACCCTTTTTTTTTTTTTTTTTTTTTTTTTTTTTACAATACAGTAGGGAAAGAGAAAACCATTTAGCCGACGCACACCGCCCCAATCCATGCCCAAAGGCCATTTTTGGCATGCCACAGGACCCTTTTAATCTTTTACCGTTTAACGTACAGTCCCATTGCATACAGCTCGTGTACTCCGCAAGCGTGACGTAGCCTAACAGTGTCGGAATGCAAGCTCATGGAAACTCAGGACATTTCCCAATATTTTTCCCGGGTGTTTAAGTATTTGGATGTGTATGGCATTGTTGGCGGAGGACGCACGATTCATTTGAAAAGGTATTGTAGTATCTGTAACATGAAGACTGCACCATATGACTGACAGAGCACAGACGGCCTATCTGATGTGTATGTCCAGCTGCTTTACATGACAATGAGTACACTGGACACTGCTCTGCTAGGGAACTACAATCTATGTGTATGCTGTGGGAAACGACGACTTGGCAGTCCTTTGTACAGACTAGTGAATCATTACACGTCAGGATCAGTCCACTGACGGATGACGTAAACTAATCACCCGAGTGCCGCAGGACAACAAAGGCTCAGCAATAACGGTGGGGGTATGGGACGGGGTCTTGGGTGTGTCTAGAGGTACAGATTACATATTGCCCTTGGTCACAAGGCGGATCAGTCACTGCTTTATCTGTTTACTGTAAAACATCTTTAGGAGGCGTCTCCCTTGTTCCTTTGTATGCAGACATCTGAATTGACTACATAGCCAAATGATTTGTAACTATAGACATCAGGGTGCCTAGATAAAAGGTAGAAAAAAAAATGTGAAAAAATGACAAGCAATAAGAAGCATTTCTTCAGAAATCTTACCATGACACCGGTGTGAAATTGACCACAGATCTGTGCATCATGGCTCTTGTATCTACTAACTTTCTGCAATAATGTACCTACTGTTGTCCAGCTTTTTGCCTAGAATTCAGTATTTGTGTTTGGTCCCCAAGAAAGCACTAAGATCAAAGGAATCATGCTGGAGCGTGGAATTAGCGGGTGATCG
Organism: Rhinoderma darwinii; assembly: GCF_050947455.1. Lineage (NCBI taxonomy): Eukaryota > Metazoa > Chordata > Amphibia > Anura > Rhinodermatidae > Rhinoderma > Rhinoderma darwinii. The sequence continues at coordinate 129,700,891 of NC_134688.1, read as the reverse complement.
AAGACAATCTGTGACTATGTGGTAATTTTCCCATTGCAGTAACAGGCTACAATGATGGCTCCGATCACCAAGTCAGATAAGATTCACACATCACATGACGCTCGCGTAACCTCAAATTGCCTGTTAAAGTTGGCCAATCAAACACAGGCATCAATAATCTCCCTAAAATAAAAGGTGGTATTTACAACACCCAGTTGGTAAAAAGTAAAAACACGCCCAGTTGTCTATTAAGAAACTAATTAGAATAAATCTAAAATTGCTCATAACTTGCTCAAAAAGGATAGTTTTTAAAAAAAAAACACTGCTGTTATCTACATTACAGCGCCTATTAGATTATGTAGGACATAGGGCACTTATAATCTGGTGACAGAGCCTCTTTCAGGATTTATGCACCTGGCTGTACTACAGATCTGTGTTATACGGATGAGCTCATGCCAATAATTGCCCTGTAAACAGAGCAGTGATCAGCAGATGAACGAGCTCGTTCATCTGCTGATCGTATCGTTTTTAAAAAGTTAAATATTATCGGTCAGAAGCACATCTCCCCGAGACGCGCTGCCAACATAATAACGTATAGGGACGAGTGATCGGAGTAACGAGTGCTCATCCCCATACATAGCTCCTAGTGACCGGAGCAAACAAGCGCCGATCAACGAGCGGTCTCATTGATCGGCGCTCGATTGCACAGCCCGGGACCTTTAGTACAGGACATTTTGCAACGGTTATTGACTTCCTTAGGTGAGATATTATGCTTCACTGAACAGGTACGCAAACATTGCCATAAATAAACAAACAATGAAATAACACATCGGGTCGTTTTCCTGTGCAAACGTTTCTTTAGTAAAGCAGCCCACATTAGGGCCAGTCTTGATCGGAGACTAAATCTGGCCATAGACAATAGATTATGTGTCTGGGTACAGCCCGATTGTCCCTTGAAGTGTACTTTGTTCACCTGAGGGTTACACATGGCTAATGGTACCTGACAGCTGTTTATCCCCCATTCCCTATGTCATGAACATGCATGCTTGGCTGATCTGAGCATGTTTATGGGAGATCGCAGTCAGTCTGACAATCTTTTGATGGACTTTTACTTGAACTTCCACTGACATAGATGACCTGCACATTTTTGTATTGTCCACCATGAAAAAGTTGTCAATACTTCTTATCTAGTTTCTACAACCGGATTTTTCCCTTCTTTGCCTATGTAACGATCAGTTCCAAACTGCCTCCAATTGATACCCTACTGGGGGCCTTGGCCCACCTCCCATTAGCATATAGCTCAGAATGTAGACCCCATTCAAGGTTCTCTCCTATCCTCTTTACCCCTGCTGCCTCCTGAACACTGGTCTCACGGTATTGCGGCCTGTTTACTCATATCAGTTATCCATTTGTAAACTTTTCATAATTGCCAGTGTAAAAGCACAAAACGATCAACGATAAAACTTTAGCTTAGGCTATGTTCACATCTGCATTAGTTTTTCCCATTTTTCTGTTGTCATAGTACAGAAAAACAAAAGCACCAGATCTTTTGAATGATGGAAACCGCGCACGGCGGAACCCATTGACTTTAATGTATTCTGTCACTTTGCCAGAAAAAAATAGCAATGCACGGAGCCTCCGACACATCAGCAGAGCCTTACAATTGATAAAAAGTCATCTTTCATACACACAAATCATCATTTGCGAAGCGGTTTAAAGAAACACGGAATATAGAATCCAAAATAAGAAAAAGGGAACAAAAAAAACAAACTTCACATAATACCCTAATGTTTCTAACTCCTTATTTTCTCCTAGAACACCAAAATATTTTTTAAAAAATAAATAAAATTGACAAGCATTGTATACAGCCATTTTTTCTCCCCCCTAATGCTAGTGCACATTAGCCTGGTAGTTTAGGGTGCATACTTTTGTCTACACAGGGAGTGTGGCCATTTTGTTGAAATGAATCTTCTAAGTTACCAGTAGTAGAAGTAGTAGTAAAGAGATGTGGTTACAGCACCAGTACACACAATGTGGCACCAGCTGGCTCTACCTCAGTGACTAAGGCCCCATGCACGCGATCGTAGTGTTCTTTACTGTCCACAAATATGGATCCGTAGTCATCCGCATATCTGTCACTCTGTCCACAAATACGGTCCATAGTGCATCCGTATTTATGGATCTGCAAAAAAAAAAAAAAAGGGAGGCTACAAACGATGTCACCAACATATCCCAACCCCTTGCAAATCCGTAAATATACGGAAAGGTGTCCGTTGGCTATAGAAATTACTGGGTTCAGACATTATTCGTAATTCTGAATAAACTACGGTCGTGTGCATGGAGATTTACAGTGGCACAACAAAAGGCATTTTTGTTGTAGAAGAAATCTTACCGATACAGGGACAGAAGAAGCACACATGTACCATTGTCCCAATACTAAATATATATATCTATCTATCTAGCGTGCTCTTTCTTTTTTATCAATTAACAAAATGCAAAGTGAATAAACAGAAGAGAAATAAATAAAAATCAATATTTGGTGTGATCACCCTTTGCCTTGAATAATTTTATTTTTTTTATAGATACACTTGCACACAGTATTTGAAGGAACTAGGCAGGGAGGTTGTTCCAAACATCTTGGAGAACTAGCGACAGATCTTCTGTGGATGTAGGCTTCCTCAAATCCTTCGGTCTCTTCATGTAATCCCAGACAGACTCGATGATGTTGAGATCAGGGCTTTGTTGGGGCCAGATCATCAGTGTAAAGAAGAACAAGGAGCCCTGGCAGTGAAGATAGTTCTTAATGACATTGGCTGTATGTTTGGGGTCGTAGTCCTGCTGCAGAATAAATTTGGAGCCAATCAGATGCCTCCCTGATGGTATTGCATGATGGATAAGTATCTGCCTCTATTTCGTAGTCCTGCTGCACGCCCAGTTGTCCATTAAGAAACTCATTAGCATAAAGCTAAAATAGGTAATAACTCCGTCAAAAATGATCGTTTTTCTAAATAAAATAAAAAAAACTGCTGTAATCTACATTACAGCGCCGATCACATCATGTACAAGATAGGCCACTTATAATGTGGTTACAGAGCCTCTCTAAGCCACCTACACAGTGGTTTCTGTTACAGTTAATGACTGTGTTTCAACCTACATATGAAAATTATGATCATTATCACCTGGTATAATTGGTTAATAATACACTTGACTATACTCCTACAAAATCTATAACTTTGTGCAAGTGTACCTAGAAGATGCTGTTTTGAAGGCAAAGGGTGGTCACACCAAATATTGATTTGATTTAGATTTCTCTTCTGTTCATTCACTCTATAATTTGTTAATTGATTAAAGAAAACAAAACTAGTAACACTTCTATTTTTGTAAGAATTCTGACTTTGCAGCATTTTTCCACAACTGCCTAAAACTTTGCACAGTACTAATATAATATAATCTTCAGGACAGTAGTGTTTTACAAAGCCAATTGGAGCCTCCATTGCTGTACAGGTAAAATTACTGCACTTTCCTTAACTGCTGATTGGCAAATCTACATAGTTATGCAGTGATAGATTCTTTCCTATGTCACTTTCTAATTAGGCAGATATACCTTTCAGGATCTTTGGAAAGCTGGGTAACAACTAATGTGGAAGTATGCTGAAGACTAAAATGGCTATGTAGTATATCCTCAACAATATGTCATACATCACAACCCCGAGAAGGTGGTTACCCAGCTTTCCCAGACTGTAGAATGCCAGGTCTGCCTAGTTATGCATTACTGAATCCCCAACTCTCATATCAAAGCTAGTCAGATTTGATATTCAGGAGCCTGGAAAGGCTGGGTAAGAATGCCTGTAAAGCTGTCATTGTCAAGTCTGCTAAGTTATGTAGTGAAATTCTCCACACTGGTAGCATAGCTAGGCAGATGTGCCATTCAGGGCCCCAGGAAAGCTGGGTAACAAACCACGTGGAGATGTAACAGACTGATGAATACTAAATCTAACTAAATAAACCCTCAGTCTCGTTCCCAAATTGTGCCATAGCTAGGCATATTTGCCATTTAGGGACCCAGGAGAGCTGGGTAACAAAACCATGTGGAGCCGTAGGGGTGCTCTCCCACATGGTGTATGTGCCTTGTATTTCTGCAGCGTAAACATGAATTGCGGAAACTACAATGTATGCCTATGAAATATATATATCGCAACTCAGACAAATTTCTCTAATCTTTGCGTCGCAGAATAGTTTTCCCATAGGCTTGCAGTACATTGTAAAGTTTTACAATACAAAGCAAGAATTCGATGTGCGACTGCACCAGAATAGGAAATCCTAAATCTTTGTAAATGAATCCCCCTTCCTTGCTGATAAATCTGCTATGCTATCGCACGATTTGCCTTTCAGGAACCTAGGAAAAGCTGGAAAACAATGTAAGGCCTAGTTCGCCAAAAAACGGCCAAAATCTCCCCCCATTGATTTGAATGGGAGGCAGAGGCGTTTTTTCTTCCCGGACAGACTTTAGCCGCTCGCACGGGGAAAAAACGGCATGTCCTTTCTCGCCGCAGTTCCGTCTCTGACCTCCCATTGAAATCAATGGGAGGCAGAAAAAACCCGCCGCACTCGTTTCAGAGCGTTTGTTTTTGTGGCGTTTTTCATTGATGACCGCGGGGAAAAGACGTTGCGAAAACTGCAGTAAATAAGCGCAGGCAGGTCAAAATCTGCCTCAAAATTCCTTCAGAAATTTTGAGGCAGATTTTTTTCTGCCTGCAAAAACGCTGTATGAACTAGGACTAAGGGTATGTTCACAAGTGGCATTTCCTCTGCAAGTTTTGCAGCGTTTTTTGTAAAAATGGCAGGGAAATATTTTACACAAAAATGCTGAAAAAAAGGGTATAGAACCAGAGTTGCCCTATTACATAAAGTCAACGAAAACAACAAGCATATAAGACTCCCCTATTCCAGGTGTAATTATTGCCTTGGCATTGAACGTGCTTCAGCTCCTTCATCATTTCCCAGCTAACGGGTGACCATTATAGTCAATAAGCCCCGACTCTTACCCTGATCTTCTGGTTTCAATAGGGTACCTGTATTATTTATAATGCACATTGCGGATACCAGGCTCCCCAGCCAAAGATGGAGGAGGCCTGGAGGAAAGAGCGCTCTTCTAGTCTGCAAGATCACAGCAAAAAACTGAATGTCTGATAGATCCGGGTCCCAGCTCTAGGACCACATCTATATAAAGAACTGGGGTCCCCAGACACCTGTCTCGCCTGGTGCGGCAGTTGCTGGCCGCAGAATCAAGACAGGAACTAGTGGAGAAAGGGTCGCGCGTACACGCCGCTCTTGTCATTCTGTTCGATGGGAGTTCCAGAAACAAGCGCTGCTCGACTGTTTCTGTAACTGCCATTGAACAAAATGTTTGGTTTTTAAAATTGATGGCCTATCCTTCGGATAGGCGATTAATATTAGATCAGTGGGGGTTCGACTCTCAGCCAATCAATCAGCTGTTGAAGGGGCTACAGCCTCATTGTTTACATGGCTCTCCTTCTCATTTGTACTTGCATGCGCCGTTCTATTTGTAGCGGCTGAGCAAGGTATTGCACCACTGTCCCAATGATGGACCCCCATCAGTCTAATATTAGTGGCCAGTCCGAAGGATAGGCCATCAATTTTAAAAACCTGGATAACCCCTTTAAAGAAAACCTATCAGCAGCAATAGGGTAACTCTATTATTTATAAAACATTCGTCTCCTAAGAAAATAATATTTTAGTAAATACATGTCATGTAAAAATAACAACAACCCAGAAAAAAACACAGCCTTATTATACATGTTTCATTATGCAAATGACCAAAATCTCCACAAGAGAGTCGGGTCCGAACTTCCGAGTTTGGCGCCCCTGGCATCCTCCCTCAATTCCCTAAGGAGGTTTACGGGCTCGGAACCCGAGATTTCACCGGTTATCACGAGATCTTGCTCACTGTCTAAAAGAGCGCCATCTACCACATAAATAGAGCAGTTACTGACTTGGAAGTTTGGACCTGACTCTTCATTACGAAACCAGGTCATATAGTGAGGTTTTTTAAACATTTCTTAATGACCTGTATTTACTAAATTATTTTTTTACTTAAGGTGCTAAATGTTTTGGTTTTTTTAAATCAAATAGGTACCTTATTGCTGCTGACAGGTCCTCTTATTTCATGACCTGCACTTGTGTAGTAGCGCAGTACAACATGTTCTCCTTATAAGCATGTATGACATATTATTCACATAGAAGGGAGACATCGAATATGGAACACGTGTGATGCGGATGATATTTTATGCTGTATACAACTAACACAACTTGCCACCTACCTGGTGTTCATCCGCCATGATGTTGCTTGCAAACTCGAACACCAGCTCATTTGGTTGCACGGCGGTAGCCATCCTAGTGCATCCCCTTCCTACCACTCTTGGAATGAACCAAGTATTTAGGCAAATCCAGGCCTTTAAAGTGCTTCTTCAGGTTCAGTCATTCACACAAATATTCCAGATGATGAAGTTCCAGGTGATCTGTTTTTCTTTATCGTTTCACAAGTAATGGGGTTTTTTTACGCTGTTTTTTTCATTAGGACGTCAGGACCTGCAAAATGAAAATAATAAAATTAAAAAGTTACATTTAACAAGACCCGTGATCCAACCAGCCCATGTAATGCGAAAATAAATAATGAAATCTAAATACAAGAAATGATATTTGCCATGACGATACATAGGTCATCCAAAATAAACCAGAGAAAAAATAAAAACGGTATCAATCCTGTTCTATTCTGTCCGCTGTGACCTGCTAGAACATGAACAGATAGACTTGTGTTACCTCTTACTAGGAAATGATGATTTCTTGCAAATGAAACGACAGAATTTGTACAAAGCTATTCTACGTTGCATGGAAGGAGTATCAAAAAGTGAATAAATGGATAGAAAACAGAAATGCTCACATAAAAGAACGTCAACAAGCAGCAGAAAATAGATGCATTCCCTGCATTTCTCCCCTGACATTTTGAAGCTCTCGTCTACATTTTAGCTATGCTTATCAGAAGAACAGGCTTGTGAACTACAGGAAGGAAACCGCGATGACCACGTCACGGCAAAAGAGAACATGCAAAGATCTGCACACCGCAACCACTCCACCCCAGACACAGCTCAAGACAGAGCGGTAGAATGGAAACAGCCGTACTATGACCGGGTCCTCTCTCACAGGCCGGCCTAGAGGGCAAATTAACCCTTCATTTGTCTCAGGGGCTAGAGCACAATGTACTTAAATTAAAAAGAAAACAAAAAAAAAAACAACCACACAACCTCTTACTAAATTAAACTTTGGAAACGTGATGTAGGTTTGCCTCATCTGCGGAATATACGCACGGAAATTTTTCACAACGAGGAATTTTTGCCCACAAGACCAGTCGTGACAGCTTTCTGTGGCCATACATTTCTGGTGGCAGTTTTCTCTAGCCATGTCCACTTATGGAGATTTACACAACTCATTTTAGATGCTTCAACCCGCTATATGAAACAGAGAGAACTATTTTTAAAATCACTATTGCACAATGTGCCGTCTGGGGAAATGATCCCCCTGAAAGAAAGCTGCTCGCAAACTGCCCTGCTGCGGAGATCCCTTTGCAGGGAAACCGTATTTAACCACAAAGTAAATTAAGCATTACATAGATTCTACTGAAATTCATGGGCTGTCCGTGTAACGCATGAACCAACTGGGTCCCCTACAGCTAGAAGCGCTCTTTGTGGTTTCTGTGCTAACTTGTGGAGACTACGAATAAGCGACTCCGCTCTATTAACTCAGAATGCCAGAATAGTGTATTTAAAAATAGGGTTTCTAAATCAGACAACCCCTTTACCCGCCTAATCGAAGGACCACAAGAATGTTCCCGGTTTTGCCTCCCCGTATTTCATCAGATATGAACTTTTTTATTATTATAACCACTTCGCTATTTAAAGGCCTTGGTTTTTTGCAGTCGAGCATGCATGTTTATGGGGGGGGGGGGGGTTGGCAGAAATGAAAATCGATCCACAGTTAAATGTGTATGACCACCTTTAGCATGCCGTTACACATACAAATTTCTATTACATTTCTATCCAATCAGACCAATTTCAGTCTAAATTGGTAAGGGTGGCCATACACATGGCAGCAGTGCGCAATGAAGTCAAGAATCAACATGACTCACCTGTACAACCTGGTCCAAAAGCGCATTGCAAAACATGTGGGTTCATGGCCGCACAGCACACTACTGCTATATGTAAGGGAAACCTAAGGGTCCTTTAAGACTGGCTGATTTGTCAGTAAATGAGTGTTGATCGATGATATAGCTCGCCTGTCGGCACTTGTTTAGCTCCATTTACAGTTTGCACCAACAATGATTTTTACTGCCACATAAAAAGATGCGATCAGCCGGCAAACGAGTGTTTGTTCGTTGGGCCCTTTTGCACGGGCCGATGATCAGGAATAAGCGTTCTGTTCCCCTGATCATCAGCCCGTTAAAAGGGCTTCAAATGGCCAATTGATCTGCTAGAAATCTGTCTCATCTGCCAGAAACCTCTTTGTCTGCCAATCACCATTATGACAATGACTTTAGCTTGTAAACAGGACAAGAATCTGAAAGACATCTCAGAGACAAGACAGGGATGGCTTTATAATTAAAAAAAAAAACGTGTGTGTGTGTGTGTGTGTGTGTGTAAACAGTCACTGAGATCGATCTTACAGATAAAGAAAATTGTTCTGATTGGTCCGAAATCTGTGTGTAAATCCAGCTTTGTTGAACTACATGGTGAAACGTGTTACTCGGATACACTAGTGAGTCACCACCAAAAGCAAAATCTCAATCCCCATCCTTAAATCCAGGCTAATGAAGGAAAACGCGTAACTGATTGTCACAGACTACGGTTTTCTGCTCCACAGGAACAGATCCGCCATCACCGACTATATAGAAGGAGAAGCTTTATCATTCAAGATTGGCGAGAAGGATAAGTCTATCTATGATCATAGGGCACAACATCTCCATACAACCTCAGAATTAAACAGCCGTAACATGCCACCCATAGGCTTCTACAGGAACCTACTCTATCTCCATCTGCCTCGGAGTTCATAGGGAGCCATAAGAAGGATTTTTTTCAGATTCTTCCACATGAATGAGATCTTCTCCTACTTTTTATTCAGTAAACAAGCTTCCCTAACCAACACGTCCCAGCATTCTGGACAGATTGTACTCCCGTATTGCACAATTCACATGAACCGCCTTTAGTTTTTACTTGTTCACTGGAAATGCCTGAACCAGGGTTGTCATCTAGTTACACGATGAGTCTATAATGAAGTCAGTCTGTTTGTAGAACGTGTGGGTGTGCGATCAAGGACCCTCCTAGTACACAAATCACATTATTAACCATGCAGTTATAGGAAAGATACAGTACAACAACAGCAGGCACACTGAAACACGCTACAGGCGGGACCTCAACCCATTAGGCATTTATAGCGTATTCTGTCAATATTCCATAAATGTTTAAGATGGGAATACCTAATAAAGGAGAGTGTCTTCTTGTAACTGACCCTATGTATATGAAATGAAGGGTCTACACACACACTGAAAGTGTACATTGGAGCAATGTGTCTGTAGGATTTACGCCACTGTATAAGCTATACGTCGCCCATATATTTCCATGTTAAAAACAAACTCTGCAGCATACGTTTTTTGGCGAGATGCCTCAGTATTAAATCGTGTAGTAGACTACGCTGTCCCATTCATAAAAAAAAAAAAAGTAGTATACCAGATCGGGTTCTTATGGATACGTACCCCAAGGTTCCATTTTTTTGTAATTTTTATTTAAATGACAAATGATTTTGAAAAATTTTTTTCCTATCAAATAACGCAGCAAAACGGTATGCGTGAAGGCATTCTAAGGCTACTTGCACATGTTGAGCATTCTGCTGCGAAAAATACACATCAAAACCGCAGCAACACACAGGCAGTTTTTAAGCTTTGCTGGGTCAATAGCTGCGTTTTCATGCTGCGGGTTTCGCTGCGTATTTCTTGAGAATTTGGGAGATAGAATTCGCAAGCGTAATCCCAAGAAACTGACAAGATGCAGTCCTGGAAATACGCATCCACGGGTCAATTTACACGTAGAAAAAAAACGCAGCGTGGAGAGGAGATTTCTGGAAATCTCATTGACTTTGCTGGTACTGTATTACGCCGCGGTTTTACCGCACGTAATACGCAACATGTGCATTTGACCTAAACCTGGTCACATTGTCTCCATGTTCAGGACCTATACAGAAAAGGCTACGGATACTCAAATATGCAAGTGTGAATTAGGCTATAGTCTTTCTGCTGAAGGTTTCGTTTAATGCCAGCTAAATACTATAGCACTATTCCCATGCTGCGATGGCAAATCTTACAAAGGCATTTTCAAGAAAGTCAAATATACTGTTCAATTAAAAAAATGTTAAACACCTGGAAGCCGTGGGAATTGTCTGATATTAGACACACCGTACATGAGGGCACATAGGGTGAACTCACCAGCAAGCAGAGCATAGGCATTCCTCTTCTCTTTATTATTAATCTTCATAACCGAGACTTGTAATGTAACTACTACAGATTCCGGCAGCCTGATCTCTAATCATTTCTGTAAATGCACAATAACCCCAAAAATACTTCTATAAAGTGCATTAGAATATAACTAGTGTGACTCAAGAGCTCAATATGACTCACAGGCATTTTTTTTTGTGTGGCTCCAGTCCCTCCCAAATGTCCCAAGTTCTGTAACCATATCCACACATCTTTCATAGATCGCTCCTGGCTAAAAGACGTTTCTAGTGATTACGTCTGACTGCAGAGATTGGCTTATTAAGGAGGCTCTGTCACCAGATTCTCAAATCCCTATCTCCTATAGCATGTGATCGGCACTGCAATGTAGATAACAGTAACGTTTTTTTTTTTTTTTTAAAAACGTTAATTTTTGGCCAAGTTATGAGCTATTTTATATATATGCAAATGAAATGGACAACTGGACGTTTTTTTTTCGTTATGTCCAACTGGGCGTGTATTGTGTTTTTAACTGGGCGTGTTTATGTGTATGACGCTGACCAATCCGTGACCAGTCAGCATCATACACTCCTCTCCATTCATTTACAAGCAGCACAGCGTTCTTACTAGAACGATGTGCAGCCAGATACACAAGTGTCCTGATAATGAAAACACATGAAATCCAGCCTGGACGTCATGTGTATTCAGAATCCTGACACTTCTGAATCTTTTCTGTGAGATTGCAGCAAGCCACTCGTAATCTCGCGAGATTACGAGGTAAACACGTTACTGTTATCTACATTGCAGCGCCGATCACATGCAATAGGAGATAGGGATTTGAGAATCTGGTGACAGAGCCTCTTTAAGAGATAGTCACACGCAAATGGCTGCTGGTTGGCGGTTTACATGTAAAAGTTCCTGTTAGTGGAGTAAAGGGATCTGGAAGAGTTAAAGGACTCGCAATATATGGCACAACTCCGTTCCGACACTAGTTCTTGGAAACCATCTGAGAGTACAGTACTGTCTTATGTATACAGTACAGCTTATGACCAAGAGGGTTCCTGGTAATATGGGCACAGCTACATTAGGGCTTACATCTAAAAAATGTTAACACTCAGCACGTTTCCATGAATGAGGCTCCTGAATTGCAGCAAGTCATTATTGTGCCTCCGAAAAGAAGGTTTGTCGGACAATCCTGGTATATCGATACATGCCACATCCATATACTGCTTGCCAAAGTCGGACAGGGATCCCAGCAGATATGCAGTATTAGGAAAACTATCCCTCATAAAGACAGCACCTGTGATGTTGCTGATGTGTACTGACATAACTATGGAGACTCAATCGTGTACTGTAAGGGTACTGGCAAGAATTGGTGAGGGACAGAAAAAACAGTTGGTCAGGCAGGGTTTTTTCATATACAGAGGAGTGTATGACGCTGACCAATCAGTGACCAATCAGCGTCATACACTTCTCATTGTTGCAGCCCAGCTTCTGTCACTGCACAATCACACTGTGCTGTGGATCATGCTGGGCTGGAACAATGAGAAGTGTATGATACTGATTGGTCAGCCTCATACACTTCTTTACAACACCCACTTGGTCAAAAGTAAAAACACGCCCAGTTGGTCTTTAAGAAACTCATTAGCATAAATTTAAAATTGCTCATAACTTGCTAAAAAATGATAGTTTTTCAAAATAAAAACCAGGTGATAGGGCATTTATAATCTGGTGACAGAGCCTCTAACCCCAATGGCGCCGTGCACTTACAGTGCTGGAAGTCTGCTGTTAAGGACTGTAAATATATGGCATAATGATTACACTGGCACAGACACTGTGCCCATGCCATCACCCACGAGAAGACGAATGTGATCGACAGCCGGCTTCCCGTGACAACGGTTGAGATTGGAGATAGCTTTCAACCAGGCCACTTAACCCCTTCGATTGCACGGTCAATAGTTACCGCAGCATTAAAGCAACCAAAAAAAAAAAAGCTTTCCTTTGTCTTCCTATCAACGACCCGCATCCCTATGAGTGCCATATGTAGTTGCCTATTAGGCAATGCCTAGCCATAGGTGCACAAAGAAAAAAAAACATAGCAAAATGGTTTGGGTTTTTCTTTTGCTTCTTTGCATTACTCCACCCCCCAAAATGTATAAAAGATTAGCAATCAACTCATCCCAAAAAAGAAAAAAAACAAGTCCTCATTTACGTATGTTAGGGCTATCAGAATGCTAAAATTCAGTGTCCCCTCAATACCAAAACGGTCTCCGTCTTTAAATAGGGCCAGTCACCAGTTCATAGGAGTTGAACTGGTTTACTAACCTGAATAGCGCTGTCTCCCTGTTCGCATAGCGTTTTTTGTTTGTTTTTTTCCTGGACACCCCAGATCTAAGAGATAAGGCCCACTGTGGTGTTGACTCCCTCTATGCTAATTTGATGTAGTTACCCAACAGGACGTGGACTACCCCCAAGCTGTCTCAAACGGATTGGTGAGCATCAGAGGCAGGGAAGCTAGCTCCACCCCGTTGGCTAACTACAGCAAATTACCAAATAGAGAGCTGACAACAGTGGGTCATCTCTCTGGGAACTGGTCGTCCAGAAAAAAAAAAAAAAAAAAAGCGTTGGAATCAGGGAAACCGCGCTATTCAGGTCAGAAAACCAGTTCAACTTATGGGACAGCGACCGGTCCTCTTTAAAGAGGCTCGGTCACCAGATTATAGGTGCTCTATCTCCTACATAATCTGATTGGCCCTGTAATGTAGAGAACAGCAGTGGTTTTTATTTTGAAAAACAATCATTTTTGAGCAAGTTATGACCCATTTTAGATTTATGCTAATTAGTTGCATAATAGACAACTGGGGGTGTTTTTACTTTTTACCAACTGGGCGTTGTGGAGAGAAGTGTATGACGCTGACCAATCAGCGTCATACACTTCTCATTGTTCCAGCCCAGCTTCTTTCACTGCACAATTACACTGGGCTGGAACAATGAGAAGTGTCTGATGCGGATTGGTCACTGATTGGTCAGCGTCATACACTTCTCTCCACAACGCCCAGTTGGTAAAAAGTAAAAACACGCCCAGTTGTCTATTAAGAAACTAATTAGCATAAATCGAAAATTGCTCATAACTTGCTTTAAAATGATAGTTTCCCAAAATAAAAACCACTGCTGTTATCTACATTACAGAGCCGATCAGATTATGTAGGAGATAGGGCACTTATAATCTGGTGACAGAGCTTAAGGGGTTAAATATGTTATGGCTAAATTCCATCTTCAATATGCATTATCACTGGCACCAAATTTAAAACTATTCTTCTCTATTTGGGTCTTCTGTCCATACCAGTATTTGCCCCTTCACCTCCATATACACAGTCAAGTCACATTATTTTGACCACCAGCTATTATCTAGAGTAAGGGTATGTGCACACGACCTCTTTTCAGACGTAATGGAGGCGTTTTTTATGCCTCGAATTACACCTGAAAAGACGGCTCCAATACGTTGGCAAACATCTGCCCATTGATTGCAATGGGTCTTACGATGTTCTGTGCAGACGAGCTGTCATTTTACACGTCGCTGTCAAAATACGGCACGTAAAATGACGGCTCGTCAAAAGAAGTGCAGGACACTTCTTTGGACGTTTTTGGAGCCGTTTTCTCATAGACTATTGAAAACAGCTCCAAAAACGGCTGTAAAAACGCAGTGAAAAACGCGAGTTGCTCAAAAAACGTCTGAAAATCAGGAGCTGTTTTCCCTTGAAAACCGCTCCGTATTTTCAGACGTATTTTGTTAATCGTGTGAACATACCCTAACCGCCGTGTGCAGCAGAGACAGCAGCTAGACGAGCTGGGAGTGACTCAATAAAGGTGCCGGTAGGTTTTCTCAGGTGTCTGGAGCCATGCGGACTGCAGTGCATCCCACATTTGCTGGAGGGTGCGCGGGGGAGGATCCATAGAGCAAACCAGACTATTGAGGTGGTCCCACAGATGCTCAAGTCAAGTCTGGCAAATTAGGGGGCCAGTACTTGAAAGCCTTAGTTATGCTCTTCCAACTGCTGTCGGACACTTCTAGCCATGACATGTTGCATTGTCTTGCTGGAAGATTCCATCAGCCCGAGTAAAGAGAAACAGCATGTATGGGTGGACGTGATCTGCAACGATGGATTCATACGCATATCGGTTCAGAGTGCCTCCCACATGGATGCGTGGGCCCAGAGAATGCCATGAAAATATTCCCCAGACCAGAATGCTGCCGCCAGCAGCTTGTGATCTTCCAGCAATGGTTGCAGGGTGTTTGTTCTCTGATGTTTCTCATATGACACGCCAACGTCTATCCGTTCGATGAAGCAGAAAACGTGACTCATCGGAGAAGGCAACCCTTTGACAATCACCAGTGGTCCAATTCCGATAATGCCGTGCAAATTGAAGCCTTTTTTTCTATGCATATTTGTTAACATAGGTGCAGTGACTATCCGTCTGCTTCGTATGCCCATACGCAGTAGGGTTCGCTGAACTGTTTTAGACACACGTCTGGTAGCCTACTAGTTGACTTTCACAGTGAGCTGCTCCACTGTAGCGTGTTGTTCGGCCCTCGCGCACCTTCGTAGCAGACGTTCACCTCTCACATAAATGGCACGTGGTACTCCTCACGTCGGTTATTCCCAATGGTGCCATTTGTCCACTCACGATACATTTTCACCACAGAAGCACGCGAACAGTTCACAAGCTGCGCTGTTTGAGAAATACTTGGCCCGAAAGTCAATAATCATCCCTTTTTGTAACGGATAAATTGCCCCTTTTACCCATGGCAACAACGACTGTGTATATGGGAGGAGGGAAATCATTCTCCCATATCTGGTTCAGATCAGCAGATGTCACTTTCACGGAGCGTTACTTGTCATGTCTCTAACCTATACAGGTGGACAAATAAAAGGGCTGTTTATTGAGTTTATACCATGAAGCTGGCCATTTGAAGACAGGACCTGCTGCTTAATTTAAGGGACAAGTAACAGGATAAGGCCCGGTTCACATCTGTGTTGGAGGCTCTGTAAGGCTACATACACACGTTGAGTATTTTGCTGTGGAAAATACGCACCAAAACCGCAGGAAATTCGCAGGTAAAAACCGCACCTAATCGTGCCTTTTTCGATACGGTTTTTACATTTGGGTTTTTTTTGTGCATTTTCATGCTGTGGGTTTTGGTGCAATTTTCCTCAGCACTAGGCAGATACAATTTGCAAGCCAAAACACCATAAATTAACATGCTGCGGATTTAGAGATCAACACCGCAGGTCAATTTACGTGCAGAAAAATACTGCAGCGTGTACATGAGATTTCCTGGAATCTCATGGACTGTGCTGATACTGTATTACGCTGCGGTTTTGCCGCACGCAAATACGTGAGCATTGATGTGCGCTATTTTTTACAGTAAACCCATAAACATCTCGTAGAAACAAAATAAAGTTGTCAATAGTCGTACAACGAAACCGGTGCTACTGGTATCGTCATTGTTCTGGTCCTGTGACTGAGTACAACAACCGAAACACTGACGCAGAAGTGAACGAGGTCACTTCAGACTTGAATGTTCAGCTCTTCCACGGCAATCCGCCGTAAACAGCAGCAAACATATATGGACAATGATGTCAGGCTTTAAACTATGGAGTTCCCCTACAGAGCAATGCAAGCTCTCTGGCTGGGGACTCCTGTCTTGGGAAAGCCCTTAACGTCACTGTCCATATATACACAGTGACGTCAGGGGATCCTCCTGGAGTGGATTCCCCGCCTAGAGCGTTGCAGACGTTTTTGGTCGGGGATTCCACTACTAGAGGGAACCCCTGATGTCACTGTCCTTATAAGCCACGCCTCTTACCCTGCCCAATCCCCGCGTCGGTTATTCCTCTTTGCAATACTTGAAAGTTGGGAGGTATGGTGTACAGGCATCCTCAGTCTTTCCTTGATACATCCCCTTCCTTTTGTATATATTCCTGGCTTTGGCTAAAAAAAAAGAAAGCATTTAAAACTGCACGAAAAACGGCATTAATAATGGTCTGTGAATCTTGTCAGCATACATTTTAGACCACCTCGACTTCCACTTTTGGTTGGTGGTTGTCCATGTCCATCTCCTGGGAGCACCAGTCTTCTTAAGGAGCAACAAAATGTGAAAAAGCAGAATGTAAGGAAAAAAAAAACAAAAACCCTGCTGAAGGAGTAAGGGCCTGTTCACACTGAGTTTTTTTACACTTTTTTTTACGTGGAAACTGCACCAAAAAACGTCCGAAAACGCCTCCCATTGATTTCAATGGGAGACGGAGGAGTTTTCCTGCGAGCCGGTTTTAAAAAGAAGCGACATGCCCTATCTTTGGGCATTTAAGACTCTGACCTCCCATTGACATCAATGGGAGGTAGAGAAAGCGTTTTTTGCTGCTTTTTTGGCCGCAGGCGAAAAATGCAGCGAAAAACGCGGCAAACGGCGTGCAGGCAGATCAAAATCTGCCTCAAAATTCCAGACAGAATTTTGAGGCAGAGTTTTCAGCCTGCAAAAAACTGTGTGAACATACTCCTAGCTCTGGGTTTCACCTTTGGGTCTCGTCACAATCCAGTAGAAGCTACATGTGAATACACTGGCTCACGCACTAACAAAACAGACTACAGCCATATCACCACTGGAAGTAGAGAAACAGGTGAGGCCTGTTAGTACAAGGTACGAGGCTAATTTGACTCACCATCCCCCATTACTATATTTGTGAACACTGGCTTATAGCTTCTCTGGTAACACTGAAAACATCTGCCTGATGCTTTATTATTTAGACTCTTTACCTAATTTCTTTGTATATGTAGAACAGCCATCCTTATAGCATACCATTTGCAAGAGCAGGGTTTATAAATAATTGATGGACCCGAAGAAATGAATTTACCATATATGCAAACCAGACACATGCCTAAAACTGGCCGTACACGAGATAGAAGTCGACTGGACTTCTCTACAGACTCCCCACATAAACATGGATCGGCTGAGAATACATGTTTACTTCCATAAGGAGATGGGAATAAGCCGATGAAATGCAACGTGCCGATCCTTCTCTCCCCTAACACGTGTCTGACAGTAGACACACGTTAGAGGATTTCCCACATACAAGAACATGGAAACATTAATACACGGTGGTTCTCTAACACTATTATTTTCCATGTACAAATAAAGTAAAATAGGAGCAACTAGGTTCTAGGTTCAGCATCAAATATCCAGGGAAAAAAAATAAAAAATGAGTGAGGCGGTGCTAGCATCCCTCGCTGTTATCACCATATATCAATATTTAAACCTGTGGTCCTAAGGTGGAGGCTGGAAACTGACCATACTGTTTATTCTTGTAATACGTGCCTGTGTAATATTGCGTCGCTAGGTTCGAAAGTGCACCTTATAAAGCACTCCATGGATAAGTGGCTGGACTTGCAGATGCAAACAAAGAAAACTACTCTGTACATGTCCTGAATTACTTCCAGGAAGTCTGAAGACGCTTGAAGAATCACATTAGATGGACATTTCAACCAATCCGATCTTCGGCTACATCACGTTAATATATAATATTTTGTGAAGTTCCATTGCATATTAGTTTAGCATTAGAGTCAGAGATTGTTCTCAATAGAAACTAGGGTCTATCTACCAACGGAGGAGACCAGGCTCATAAGTGTACATGCCCCATCATCATCATGATGGAGTTAAAAACGGTTGCTGATGATCAAAAGAGGGACAGATGGGAAGCAAATACGAACACTGTTTATTTAGTAAAAAAACACCACATCAAAAAGACAATGAAACTGCTGACCAGATGCAGCCCTTATCTGTCAAAGTGTAGAAGAGTCACCCATGACATTTACATTGCAAATACTAAGGCTTTGTTCACATCTGCGCCAGGGTCCCGTTCCGACGGGTAGCGACCCTGACTGACACAAATGGAAACCAAAAGTTTTGTTTCCATCACCATGGATTTCAATAGCGACGGATCTGGTGCCAATAGTTTCCGTTTGTCTCCGTTGTGCAAGGGTTCCGTCATTTTGACTAAATCAATACCGTAGTCGACTGCACTATTCATTCCGTCAATGGTGATGGAAACGGAAACTGTGCAAGTCAGGGTCCCGTTCCGACGGAAAGCTCCAACGGAAAGCTCCAACGGAACGGGACCCTAGCGCAGATGTGAACGAAGCCTAACCTGAGCAAGCTACAATACATTCTTAATGTATACACAACTTATCAAATGGCTGTTACTAGGGTGTAGATGTTTTCACATTTTTAGTCAGTCAATGGTTTATGTGTATGGTCTTAAAATAGAAAACTACACACGTCATGTAAAGTAAGAGTAATATTTTGCAGGTGGTGATGCATTCCAGGCAGATTATACCACAAGGCTTTCTGAGGGTGTATAATCAATATTATTTGTAATCATACTGCAACATATAAACTATATGTACTAAAAGGAGTAATACAGAACCCCATCACCCAGAAGCCTTTATTCTGCCAGAATTCAGACATATCGGACCTGCTGACTGCCCTCCAGTAGTGACAGGCAGAAAGAGTGATGACAACCGTGCCAAATACAATGACATCATCTGCTGTACTTCTTGCTTTTATCCATGTCATGAGCGAACTTTACAGGACGCAGGCAATGGAGGACACCCCAGATGTTTGAGACAAGAATCAATAACTGAACTCACTTTAGAGTAGAAGAGAAGTAATTCTGCGGAACAAAAACCCAGCAAGGATTGTTTTCAGGCCTACGATTAACAGTACCAACCTGGATCCCTGGACAGAAGACGCAGAATTCTCACCTTGTGCAAACATTCACATTGAAGCAGACTATGGGCTGATCACAGACAGAGCCATCTCTCAACCTTACTCCTATTTTCAGTTTGGAACTGACAGCAATCGCCAGTCACAGCCCTGGGAGGGCCGGCTGCTATTACAGAGCAGGACCTGAAATACCAGTTCTCTTACATTGCTGCCTGCTGTCCTAGGCAAGCTGGCCCGGCCTACCTGGTGTCAGGTTGCACAGAGCCAGCATTTGTAGCACCTTGCAAAACAAACAGATCACATACCTGGATGTGCCTATACCTGTTCACTTCCCCATTAACCCTTTCTACGCTGTATCCAGATTCAAAACACAGCATGCTCTTTCCAAGCAAAAACAAATCCTTTCGTATTGGTTTACTTTTATCTCAAATATGTAATTTTTCTTTACATAAAATCTTATCATTTGAGGTAATAACGATATAAAACTTATGGACTGCACGATCATGTAACCATTGCAGACTTTGCGACTTGTGATGTTGCCATAGTCTCCGAAGCGACTGCAGAAAACTGTCATGTATCCTACCCAACTGCAAAAAAAAAAAAAAAAAATGGGCCTGTTCACATCTGTGTTAGAGACTCCGTTGCAGATGCCACCAAAAATACCGGAAACAACAGCTCAGCATGCTACACCATTGCTTCCGGTAAATCCACGGACACCCAAACTGAACCCATTAAAGTCAAGAGTTCCGTCAGATGTGACCAGAGCCTTAGAAAATTCACATAAGATGCTGCATTAAAATAACAAACCACAACACAAATGTCACATATAATTCAGTGTTTCATACAGTACATTAGTGCACTGACCATAATGGAACCTGTCTGATAAGATCTGCCATGAACCCAGTAGATATGTCACATCAGATTAACACGAATAAACTGCCTTAACTTCTGACCTAATGTATATTAAAATCCATAAGTCACTGTCACTGGGGAAAAGCTTCACATCGTGCAACTCCAAAGTCATTAGCGCCTCCATACGTCTAGTTTCTCTCGGACCAGCAATTGCCAGGGGCATTTAGAATTCTTACCAGGTTGGATTTTGACACTGTTGAAAACAATGGTACACATATATTCCAGATCAATTTACCAAAAGGAAGAATCTCATCTTTCTCTAGCGAAAATACAAAAAAGATGGAAGGGCTGCACTTCTCTTGTACTGGCCTTAGGAACCAAATTTCAACAGTCAATCAATAAGTTCTCTAAAAATAGAGAAAATCGCATTGTTGCTTTCCATGTACTTCTCTAAAGTGTCCTTATTTACAGCAGTAACACGAACAAGCGGTTTGTGCAGAAAAATGGGAAGACGCAACCTCAGTGCGGAAGCCAATGTTCCTCTCAAGCTGATATAAGAACAATAAATGGATCTGAGGGGACTTCAGACGTTCAGTACAAACATACTTCACTATAACGCAATGAGTAAAATAAATAATAACGCGTCCTTCTATTTTAGTAGCGGTTTCTACAATGATTTACACCGCCATCAAGTTCAGCAAGGTTTTTTGCATGTTGTATGAGAAAGGTCTCTATAAGGCTACATTCGCACAAACGTGTCTGTTTTGCGCGCGTAAAAAAACGCACCATTTTTCTTGCGTTGCAGTTCGGTGTGGCATCAGTTTTTGAGGTCAGTGTTGGTGCGCATTTATTTATTTTTTTCTCAGCCTTTTAGCAACTGTTGCGTGAAACACGGACAGCACGCGGATGATGACCATGTGCTGTACGTGAGTTTCACACACCCATGGACTTCAATGGGCGCGTGGTCCGCAAAAATTGACTAGAATAGGACATGAAGTGACAAACCACGCATCTCTGAATAGCCCCATTGAATTGCATAGGTCCGCGTGCTGTCCATTGTTTTAACGGACAGCACACAGACAACGGTCATCTGTATAAGACCTAAGGGTCAGTTCACACAGTTTTTTGGCGCTGATTTTGACGCGGAAACTGCTTTGGAATCGACAAGAAAGAAAAAACCCGTCTGAAACCGCCTCCCATTGATTTCAATGGAAGGTGGAGGCGTTTTTTCCCCCAGGCGGCATTTAGCCGCTCGTCGGGGGAAAAAAAATGGCATGTCCTTTCTTGCCGCGGTTCTGCCTCTGACCTCAGGCAGAAAAACGGTTTCCTGCAGGAATATTGAGGCAGATTTTTTCTACTCTGTGTAAACCAGGCCTAAGGGCTCATTCAGACGAGCGTACTACTCATCCGTGTGCGGTGCGTTGAAATCACTCACTTGTACGGTCCGTGTTTCACGCATCAAATACATTGAAAAGCAGAGAAATACATTTAAAAAAATAAAATAAATGAAGTGCTTGCACGGACATGAAAATCGCATGCCACACGAAAAGCACACTGATGCCAATACACAATGTACACGGACAAGAAACGTAGGAACGATGCTGCGTTTTTTACACGCGCAGATCGGACATTCTGGTCTGAATATAGCCTTACTGTGAAAGCTCTGACATTCACTATGTAACATGTGCCCCTGTTGTAAAGCAAACACGAACAACACAATGTAGAGCCCTCAGACAATATGCTCCAGCATTATTTCATATAGAATTACTAAAACAAAGACATATCAGGAGCGGACACATCTTCTAAAAAATACTTTTTTAGGGAACGCCTAATAAGCAATTCTTAATATAACGGGAGGGTTGGTCAACTTGTACGGGAGGTCTTATTAACCCACAGTGGTAGAACTGGCTCCAGCATCCAGTCATGTGTTCATACCTGTATTATAAGATGAATATCAGCACATGGGAGCCTTTGTGAACTGTCCCTTTCCAGAATACAGGAGTCCATAAATGGTGCCTATTTTTCAATGTATAGCACTAGCAGGAAAGAAATTGCTTCTACATGTAAAGCTAGGTTAGTCAGGTTTGTCTTTATAGGGGCTCTAAACTGAGAGTTCACTTTAGAGGCAATGGAGACACAATTTTTTTCCAATAATCCCTATAAAAAAAAATAAAAAATGTAATACAAAGGCCATATAAAGCCAAAGAGCATCTGAAAAAAATAAGTTATTTCTAGCACGTGCAATCCATTTTCTGATGCAAACCCATTATGCCTTAGAAGAAACAGATGATACTACATAGACCATAGTATATGTACATTAACAATGCATTCGGGCCTGGAGCAGAGTTTCTTATCTACACCCCTGCCGGCTATCCCTTGGCTACACCGTAGCCAACTCAAACACCTCCGTCATCACCCTACTATAGGCCCAACACTATTGTGCTGCTCCCTTCCTTCCGTACGGTCATCCCTCCTCCCGTTTCACTCCTCAATGTATCCCATACTGGGCAACCCCTCCTTTCCCACCGGTATGACGGACCCAGTCTTCCGTTCATGGCAGACCTCGGGATGGTTTCGAGCAGCTCAGTTTTTGAGCGGCACTGAGTGGCTCTCCATGGCGGACGTGGCCCAGGTCCCTGACCTCCCTCCATTAGGTCATTGGCGATCCCTTCAACTACGGCACTTTTGCTCCTCTATTTCACCTCCTACTTCCTATCAAAAGTACAGGACTCCTCTAGACGACCTTTGTACTGGTTCGGAATTGGCTAGACACACATTGTCCACAATCTACAAACTTCTCATAGACCCCCCTGACCTACCCCTCCCTACCTACCTTTCTAAATGGGAGGCGGACCTGGGGATCTCCTTCTCTCCCACACAAAGCCAGCGTATACTCACCATGGCCCACAAGACCTCGATATCAAGAAGCGGGCTTTAATCTGTGGTCTCGCTGGTATAGGACCCCAGCCCGTTTGCACCACATCTTTCCTACAACATCCCCTTTATGCTGGAGATGTGGGCAGGAAAATGGTACCCTCCTCCACACCTTCTGGTCATGCACCCTTCTCACCCCATTTTGGGAAGGCATCAAACGGGTGATAAATGAGGTCACAGGCACAGATATAACCTTGGGCGCGGCCCTCTTCCTTCATCACTGCGACGTTCCGGTGAACATATATAAGTCAGCACGTCATTGTATCCCACTACGGTGGAAAGATTCTTCTCCTCCTACATTGTCCCTCTGGGTTTCACAGGTGAACGACATTATGCACATGGAGGATTTGACATCCGTCATCTACGACTCAAACACCAAGTTCTGCCAAACATGGTCTTCATGGATTGTTTTTCAGGACTCAGACTCCTACAAAGACATTATACGAGAGCCGTATTCCTCTAGGCAACCTGACTAGCGCTCTTGGCCGGAGGGATGTAGTGGAGGGCCCCACCCCCTTGCATATCCTCCTCTGTTCTTCATCCCCCCCCTTGGCTCTCCTCTTTTTATCTGTTCTTCCTCTCTTCGTCCCTCAGTATGGACCTCAAATCCAGACCTCCGCGGCGGAGGCCTGCTTTCATTCAGAATACTTCCCTATATGGGAATGATAGCTTATACAGTATCAGTTTATATGTATGTGTATGCTGATTTCACTTCTTATGTTGGATTCTGTACTTTTTCTGTACTTTGTTATTTGTACCCCATATGTTGTAAAATGGACCTTCTTGGGTCATCAAAATAAAGAATTTAACAATGCATTCAGAAAAGGCCGTGTGCTAAAATAGAAAAACATACACGTTTTCATCATTCTGCACTCAGTACCCCATAATGACAAAGTGAAAACAGAATGTTAGTAATCTTTGCTAATTTATTGAAAAGTAAATACTAAAGTACTGCATTGACATAAGTATTCAGACCCTTTACTCAGTATTTAGTTGCAGCACCTTTGACAATGATAACCGCCTCCAGTCTTCTTGGGCATGATGCCACAAGGTTTCCACACCTGGATTTGGGGATTTTCAGTGGACAGTCATTTTCAGGTCTCTCCAGAGATGTTCTATTGGGTTCAAGTCAGGGCTCTGGCTGGGCCGCTCAAGGACATTCACAGAGTTGTTCCTAAGCCACACTTTGTTGTCTTTGCTGTGTGCTTAGGGTCATTGTCTTGTTGAAAGGTGAACCTTCGGCCCAGTCTGAGGTCCACAGCACTCTGGATCAGGTTTTTATTAAAGGGGTTTTCCCATTTTAGACAATTAAAGTCTGATAGATGCAGGTCCCACCTCTGGGACCTGCATCTATCTCTAGAACAGGGCCCCCTAAACCCTGTTCTAGCTTACTTGCTCCCGCTGCCTCCCGGCCACATCCTGGTTAGGTCATCGAGAGTTACGGAAACTGCAGAGCACACTCAGCTACTCTCTTTCCGTAACTCCCATAGAAGTGAATGGGAGTTACGGAAACCGTGTAGCACTATGAGCTACGCTGTTTTCGTGGGTACCGAGCTCCGGAAACACTGCTGCTCGCCGTGCTACGCTGTTTCCGTAACGCACATTCACTTCTATGGCAGTTACGGAAACAGCATAGCTCAGCGAGCTCTCAGCTGTTTCCGTAACTCCCAACCACCTAACCAGGAAGTGGCCGGAAGGCAGCCAAGCCAGCTAGAACCGGGTTTAGGGGGTCCCCGTTCTAGTGATAGGTGCGGGTCCCAGAGGTGGAACCCGCATCTATCGGACATTCATGGCATATCCTGTGGATATGCCATAAATGTCCAAGATAGGAAAACACCTTTAAAAATATCTTTGGTCAGGATTGAGGGAACGATGAATGGAGCAGTCTCCCTGTCCCAGATGCTAAAAAAACAAAACAAAAAAAACACAGCATGATGTTGCCACCATCATGCCTCGCTGTAAGTATGGTATTGGGCAGATGATGAGCAGTGCCTGGTTTCCTCAAGACATGATGCTTAGAATGGAGGCCAAAAAGTTTAATCTTGGTTTCATCAGATCAAAGAATCTTGTTTCTCAGACAGAGTTCTTTAAGTGCTTTTTTGCAAACTCCAGGCGGGCTTTCATGTGTCTTTTAGGGTATGTGCACACACACTAATTACGTCCATAATTGACGGACGTATTTCGGCCGCAAGTACCGGACCGAACACAGTGCAGGGAGCCGGGCTCCTAGCATCATACTTATGTACGATGCTAGGAGTCCCTGCCTCGCTGCAGGACAACTGTCCCGTACTGAAAACATGTTTTTCCGGTTTTTAAAAATTTTAAGAAATTTCTAAAATTCTGTTTTCACTTTGTCATTATAGGGTATTGAGTGCAGAATGATGGGGAAGTCATGATTTTTTTTTATTTTAGCACAAGGCCTCAACTTAAAATGTAAAAAAAAGTAAAAATGGTCTGAAGACTTTCCAAATGCACTGCATGCTTAGTAATGTACACCACATACATCTGGCAAACCATACGAGGAATGACGTGATGACTGGATAGTTATTGCCATATGTGCACAGATGTGGAGACATTACTGTATTATGAGCGGAGACATTATCTACAGTCCTGCCGTAAACCACAAATACACACGCTTATGATATACAGCACATTTTACCAAATGACAAATTCAGCTCTGTACTTCTGGGGGTTTTTGTTTTGTTTTTTTAAATACTTTATTTAACAAGATTGTACTTCTGCCCTTCTACCATCTGCGTACAACCGAAATAACGATGGTTCATCAGTGATCTCTGAAACAGCTTTACTTAATGGCTTTAAAGGGGTTTTCCAGATATTTACAGACACAGTCAAGCTTCTTTACATGTGGCTGTGATGGGTATTGCAGCTCAGCCCTATTGCAAGTCAAATGGGGAAGATCTGCAGTATCCAGTACAGCTGAATTTATGGAAGTACCACTCTGGTACAACAATGAAGGGGTACTGGCACTCCAGCAAGCAAAGCGTCGCTGCCCCTTCAGTCTGCAGATTCCAGAAACGCCGAGTGTTCAACCTCCACAGATCTTAGGGTATGTTCACACGGCTTATTTACGGACGTAATTCGGGCGTTCTCCGCCTCAATTTACGTCCGAAAATGCAGCTCGATAGCGTCGGCAAACATCTGCCCATGCATTTGAATGGGTCTTACGATGTTCTGTTCCGACGGTCTTTTTTTTTTTACGCCCCGCTGTCAAAAGGTGGGGCGTAAATAGACACCCGCGTCAAAGAAGTGCCTGTCACTTCTTCAGACGTTAAATGGAGCCGTTTTCCATTGACTCCATGGAAAAACAGCTACATTTACGTCCGTAATTGTCACAGCGAAAAAGCGCCTCAACATGTCATGACGGCTGAAATTACGGAGCTGTTTTCTCCTGAAAACAGCCCCATAATTTCAGCCGTAACGGACGCTGCCGTGTGAACATACCCTCACACTGATGGCTCATCCTAAAGATAGACCATCAATGTAAATACATGGGAAAGCCCTATTAAAGCCATGTACACCATTTTCATACAGCATTTTATTTAAAGCAAAAAACTGGGAATAGTTAAAAAAAAAACAAAAAAAAAAAACAGGAGTAGTAAAAGGGGTGGGTGAAGTCAGCAAAAGAACTCAAACGTTAATACATTCAGGTTTTTCATGGTTTTCACTACAGAAATAATATGCAGCGTGTAAACCTACGGTTATGATAGAGCTACACAACAAAATTTGGTTGCGCATTTCCATCTAAAGCATTTCATGAAAATTCATGGGATATTGCATAGGTGTCTAGTAGATGTAGGTCCCAGCTCTGGGACCTGAACCTATCTCCAGTACAAGGGTCATCGGACCTCTTTCCCACCTGGTGAGGCGGAATCAATGGAGAGCACGAACTTGCACGCCCACCCCTCCACTGGTTCTCCACCTGGATGCTGCAGCCAAATATAGTCAGTGGATATGCCATACAGGTCTTAGATGGGAATACCTCTTTAAGATTTCAATTATACATTCTCATTCCTGTGGGCTTTACTCTTGATTCTGGGGGTAAGGGGGGGGGGGGGGACGACGACAAGACAGCATCAGTGCATACTTGGTAGGACTGTCCACCAATGTAAAAATTCTGGAGTTCTTTCTTTTAGCTCCACAATGAAGAAAGCTACCTCTATCGCCTGTAATTGCCTTATTGTCTTTGCTACTGGCGTTCCTATCGAAGACTAAAAAGGTCTGCAGAAATTTTTGTTGGGGACAAAAGGAGTGCTGTAATAGAAAGATCTTGGAAGTAAACCACCGTTCCTCCTGAAATTGCATTTAAAGTGGTGGTATGTAAGAGATGGTAGCCACTGATTGTAATACATTTAATGCTTTTCAAAAACTATGCCATCACTGGGATATCTTTAGGGACTTTCTGGATATGTGGGATTTAGTATCAGGGGGGCAGGAAGTGCTTCTTAGCAGTTCAAGTAGCTGATCATCATTTTTTTGTTCCATCATTGTTTAAGCCCCCTATTTTTTTTTCCTTCCCACATCACTTCTCCCCCTTTTCTTGTGTCTTGATATGTATTTGTTAGCAGCAAGTATTTTCAGTGGTATGTGCTACAACATTAGATTCTTGCCTAAGTTTTGTTTATTCCTGTAATTTCCTGTGCATTAAGCATACGGATGTGACTTCTCTGTATAATTCTAACTTTCCTTTTAATGAGGCTCTGTCACCACATTATAAGTGTATTTGTATTTAGAAAAACGATCTATTTTCATCAAGTTATGACCTATTTTAGATTTATGCTAATACAACTGGGCGTGTTTTTACTTTGGACCAAGTGGGCGTTGTGAAGAGAAGTGTATGACGCTGACCAATCAGTGTCCAATTAGCATCATACACTTCTCTCCATTCATTTACTCTGCACATAGTGATCCTGTGTTGTTCACTATGTGCAGTCACATACACCCACATTAACGTTACTGAAGTGTCTTGATAGTAAATAGACATCACTTCCAACCAGGACGGGATGTCTATTCACAATCCCGACACTTCGGTAACGTTTGTGTGTGACTTACAGCACAGCCAGCGTGATCTCGCTGTAAATGACAGCACAGGGTTATCTCGATGTGCTGTGCTGTAAGTCACACACAAACGTTACCGAAGTAACGGGATCGTGAATAGACATCGTGTCCAGGCTGGAAGCGATGTCTATTCACTGTCAAGACACTTCAGTAACGTTAATGTGTGAGTATGTGGCTGCACATCATGATCTAGTAAGATCACTATGTGCTGAGTAAATGAATGGAGAAAAGTGTATGACGCGGATTGTTCACTGATTGGTCAGTGTCAAACACTTCTCTCCACAACGCCCACTTGCTCAAAAGTAAAAACACGTCCAGTTGTCTATTAACCAGTTCAGGACGGGGCTATTTTGTGCCTTCAGGACCAGACACCGTTTAGCCATTTTTAGCACGTGTTCGTTAAATGGCTATAACTTTTTTATTTGTTGGGCTAACGACGTGATTTTTGCGACGTTTTTTCCGTAGACAATGCAGGTTTCTTTTTTTATTGTTTTTAAAAACACCTTTTTTGCTATTTTAGAATTTTTATTCATTAAGTTTGAAAATAATAGTAAAAAAATAAGCTTTTTTACGTTTCAGCTATTTATTTTTTTTGGTAATAACATAGTTTTACCCTAAAATAGACCTTTTATTTGTGATAGTCATTGTCTACCGTAAATTTTAATATATTACATGTCTATATTAGGGTAATTGGGTCAGCGCTAGCGTTACAACAATGATTGGCGGGGGGGAACGTTTTTTTTTGGGATAGGTATTTTATGTGTATTTATTATTTTATTTTTTTTTGCACTTTACTATTTTTTTTATTACTATGGTCTGTCCCTCAAAAGGTCAAAAAAGACCTTTGGGGAACCTTATATATTTTTTTTCTTTCTTTTACACCATGTTTTTCCACTGTAACTAGAGCTGCACAGCAGCCCCAGTTACAGGGGAAATCAGCCCTCTCATAGTGACGATTGTCACTAATAGGGCTGTGCTGGGTCTAGTAAGACCCAGCAGCAGTCTGTCAGTAACGGCACCCGGCGATCATGTGACCAGTCACATGATCACCGGGAGGAATAGAGACAGCGGCGCAGCCACTGCCTCTATTCCTATACACAGCGTTCATTGAGCGCTGTGTACAAGTGATTAGAGAAGACAGAAGCAGCGAAAGCTGCTTCTATCCTCTCCTCAGGGTCCCCGGCAGTCACTGACCGCCGGAGACCCAACATTCAGCTGCCCGATTGCACGGGCAGCAAGTTAAAACCCGAGCCGTAAAAAGTCTATGGCTCGGGTATTAAGGACCCACCGCTGGCCGTAAAAATACAACCAGCGGTCGGGAACAAGTTAAAAAACTAATTAGCATAAACCTAAAATAGGTCATAACTTGGTGAAAATAGATTGTTTTTCTAAATAAAAAACACTGCTGTAATCTACATTACAGCGCCGATCAGATTATGTAGGAGATAGGGCATTTATAATGTGGTGACAGAGCCTCTTTAATCTCAATAAAAATTGGTTTACCATAAAAAAAAAAAAAGCGTAAAAATGTAAAAAGTTCTGTTTTTGTGATAAAAAGTGAATAATTTTTTCAAGTGTTCACAATTTAGAATTGACCTTTGAGGCAATACAAACCTAAAATGTGACATTAAAGAGAACCTTTCATCTGCTCATACACGTGCAGCATGTAATGGTCAGGGCTTCACAAACACTGACTCACTTTAAAAATTGTTTCCTATCTTCCACTGTTATTTAGATATCGGTGCCGTTATATTTGGCGCCCGATATGTAAATAAGCCCCTGAACTGTCAATGGGGCGTATCTAACTAAATGGAAAGGGGGCGTGATGTCTTCGCTCTGACACTGTTTAATCAGCTACGGACAGCGTCAGGGCGGCTTGCGCGATAACACACAAAGAATGGTGGTTATGCAATGCAGAGAGCGCTCTCTCAGGCCCCATGCACACGACCGTAGAAAATATCCGTAATTGCAGACCGTAATACAGTCCGCAATTACGGACCCGCCCGGTTCTATTGGCCACGGACACCTTTCTGTATTGCTACGGATAGATGTCCGTGCCGGGAATTACTGAGCATGTCCTAATTTTCGTTTTTTTACTGGCCGTGCTCCCGTGCGGCCCGGGGCAGTCGGTGGCCCGCCGTACCCGCAATCGCGGGCCATGATTACGGGCACAGCTGTGTGCATGAGGCCTCAGTCTGTGTGTGTTCTTGCGGGTGGCAACACAGCGCAAGCCGCCCTGACACAGCGGATTGGACAGTCTCACAGCGAAGACATCACGCCCCCTTGCCATTTAGTTAGATAGAAACGCCCCATTGACAGTTCAGGGGCTTATTTACATATCGGGCGCCAAATATAACGGCACCGATATGTAAATAATGGAGGAAGTTAGAAAAATTTCTAGTGAGACAGTGTTTGTGAAACCCTGTCTATTACATGCTGCACATGTATGGGCAGGTGAAAGGTTCTCTTTAAAACCCTGTTCACACAGTTTTTTGCTGCAAGCAAGAAAAAACGCTTCCGGGAAAAAGCAGCAACATGCCCCATCTTGCGTTTTTTTTTACCGCTTTTTTGGCCAAAAACACCACTGGTTACTTCATCTTTCTGTTGGAGATAGCTCAAAAAAAAAAATCAAATAAAAAAAATCGCCGCAAAAAACGCGTCAAAAAACCGTAACTGATTTTTCCAGGCAGGATTTTCTTCCTGCAAAACACTCCGTGTGAAAATACCCTACAAAGTACAACATAAATAACCAAAAAAAAGTGCAATAGAAGCATTTTAAGAAAAATATTGTATTAAACAAAGGTCTTTGATTTTTGAACAGACAATGCATTATATGAGGACAAGTCCTGAGAAGACCCTTTTATTACAAAACAGATCAAAGTATTCCTACTCCTATTATCTGTACATCCCAAATAACAGGGACATCTAAAAAGGGGCTATGGATGATTAGTTAGCATTTAAGAAAAAAATCTGGGAGTCAAAAGGTCAGTAAATCTGCGTCCAACAAAATGAAGTACAAAGTCACAAAACGATCACTTTGCCATGTTCTGTACTCTACACACTGCTCAAGCATGATCACTGTTTTGTTCTGTACTCTACACACTGCTCAAGCATGTGCTACTAGTTCTGTAACTGCCTTGTGAATTTCTGCTTCTCCATTACAGGATTAGGGTATGTTCACACGACAGCGTCCGTAACGGCTGAAATTACAGGGATGTTTCCAGTAGAAAACATCCCCGTAATTTCAGCCGTAACGGCATGTGCAGGCGCTTGAACGCCGCCTCCATTACGGACGTAATTGGCGCTGCTTTTGATTGGAGTCAATGAATAACGGCTCCAATTACGCCCCAAGAAGTGACAGGTCACATCTTTGACGCGGGCGTCCATTTACGCGCCGTCATTTGACAGCGGCGCGTAAATATACGCCTCGTGTGAACAGACAAACGTCAGCCCATTGCTTTCAATGGGCAGATGTTTGTCAACGCATTCAAGCCGTAATTTCGGACGTAATTCGGGGGTTAATACATCCGTAATTAGTGTGTGTGTGAACATACCCTTATAGATCTTTGTGACGAGTAACATAAAACAAGCTTATAAAAGGGACATTTACATCGCATTTATTGGTTGACAATGCTATTTTTACTAGTTCCATGTTATGTACAGCCCTTTGATTTCTGGAGAAAAAAAACTTAACGAGACGTAGAAATATTGTATTGTATTGTATTTGCTCATTTGTAAATTGATATGTGAACATGGGACTTTCTGCTTCATACAAAGTAATAAAAACACAAATATTAATTGAACAATAGCAAAATATAATAGACAAAAATATGTAACATTCCATTATTCCAAGATAGACCTCGGAAACTCATTCAGCGTAAAACATCTGCCTGCGGGGACCATTGCATCAAATCAGATCCTGTATGACAGCACTGGGTTGCACAGTATGTGAGATCCAATGCATCTTCAACACTTGACCTTGTCTTATGACAGTCACACTACACAGAGGTCAGTGGAAACTCAGAATGTGGAGTCACTATTGTACGGACTATAGCAAAGGATAAAAAGAGCAAGGTAGTTTGCAATTGGAGTTGAATGGTAAAAACCCCATGTCTAGCCCTAGGACGATGAATGTTCCTCTGCAACAGAATGAGATTTTGTCACAGTATCTTATCTTATCATTTTTTTTTTCTCTACTGCGTAAACTTCCTGCTGAAAAGTCTGCAACCACATGGATGGTGGAGGAGCGACCAAGCTACATGTGTGTGCGTCTGTACATCATATATATTTATTTACAAACAATACTTCCAAGAATGGAAGGTATCTGAATGTTCAAAAACAGGAAAATTCTGTGGGTCTAAAGATGGCCAATCCTGTTGATTTCGGAGGAATCAGCTGACTATCTAATAACAGAACCCTAACAACAGGGGAAAGAAGGATAGTGCATGTGGACAACATGGGCGATCGTTTATTTTGGCCTGAAATAAGCAGCTTCCAGGCGCCTTTTATTCCCCCTTTTTGCCAAGCATTAATGTTTATGGGGGGAATCGGGAGAGAGCAGCGGGCCAACGGCTATGTATTTTTAATTTCTAGCAAGCGGACTGTGCACTGCCAGTAAAACTCTTCACATGACTAAGGTTTTTCCACAAATTCTATGATTAGAGCTCCATCAATGTAATTTCTATCAGACAGCGTGGGCAGACAGCAAAACATGGTGTGAAAAGAAAGTTGTCCTTCCAACATATAACAGGAAACGTCATTAGAATCTCCGTATAACGGCATTTGGGCCTGTAACTTCAAGCAATCAGATCTCAGCGTGGAGGCAAGATACTAAAAAGGCTTTTCACTTACTAAAAGTGCCTTTAACCCTTTCATAAACAAGGGTCATTGATACCCGTGTCCAGGTCAAATTTTCCATTTCTGATATGCACTTCTTTAAACAATAAAATCTTTGCAACCGCTTTGAATATCACAACTATTTTTACAAGACTTATGAGGCTTTCATTTTCTAGATTAGTTTATTTCATTCCATGTTTTTAATTGTTATTATGAGCAGACAAATCACTAAAAATATGAAAGAAAAAACACACTTTTTTGTAATTATATATATTTCTCTATATTATATGTATATATTGTGGTCCCTGATCGGTCGGTCATGGTTACCCTTGATGTGGGGAGTCTTTACACCTCTATTGATCACAAGCAGGGCATGGATGCCTCATTATTTTATCTAAAGAGATCAGGGTTATCTGATGGAAAAACGTATTTCATCAGATTACTTCTTGAATTTATTCTTACAAAGAATAATTTTTTGGTAGGCGATGGATTTTAGCAATTGGGTCTAATATGGCCCCTATATACCCAAATATTTTTATGCGGCGGATTGAGGAGGGCATCGTCTATGTATCCCACAACTTCAGCCAAGTGCTGCGGTGGTGGCGGTACATAGACTCCTCCCTCGGCTGGACCGGTTCAATGAGTTAACTGCAGGATTTTCTAACATATCTGAATAATATGAATTCTACGATTAAGTTCACGATGTCTTACTCTTTTTCAACAATTGAATTCTTGGACAGGCAAATTTATTATCTGGTAATAGTCTAATTTCTGGTTTTTTTTTGTTTGCTCTTTAAAAACAGATAGAAATAATCTTTTACATTATACTAGTGGACATCCCAGGACAATGTTGAAATCATTGCCCTTTAGCCAATTGATCAGAGTCAAGAGGGTAGTGAGTCAGGAAGACAAACTATCCTCACGGCTTGACCAAATGTGCAGAAAATGTACTGATAGAGGCTATCCTAAACATTCTAGAGATCAACAAAAGAAAGGTACAAAAGTTAGATAGGCGAGTGGGAACACAATTAAGAAAAAGAAGGCTTGTATACCCTCTATCTCAACCTTCTCTATCATTAGCCCAGAGATTAGTGGCATTCTGAGGAAATATTAGAGTGTATTGAGTAGGGCTTTCCTAACGATTCCGGAGTTCCAAGAAAGACCTATGATGGCTTGTAGGAAAGGTAAGACAATTAGAAATCATGTAATTAAGGCCGACATTGGGTCAAAACGTAAGACACAAACATTTCTGTTCTGGCTCCTCTGAAACAAGGATGCTATCCATGTTTAGGATGGAACATCTGTAACAATATGATCAAAAGGGAACACCTTTAATCATCCACAAACCGGCAGAGTAATGAAAATCAATGAATTTTTTACATATCAGGACATCCTATGCCATATATTTTTTGAGCTGTCCGTGTAGACTTACTTCACTATGTTTGTGAGACCACCACGGAAGTGACCCTCAGGATGAGGAATCACAAATCTAATATCAATACAAAATGACGTGACCTACCAGTGTCAAGACATTTTTTGGATAATAAACACGACTTAAAATTTAGAATTATAGATTCAGTACCCCCTATGAGACGGGGTGGCGACAGGGAACTGGTCCTTAAAAGAAAAGGAGTTAGAGTGGATATATAGGCTGGAGACTATGTCCCCTAAGAGTTTAAAGAGGCTCTGTCACTAGATTATAAGTGCCCTATCTCCTACATAATCTGATCGGCGCTGTAATGTAGATAACAGTGGTTTCTATTTTGAAAAACGATCATTTTTGAGCAATTTTAGATTTATGCTAATTAGTTTCTTAATGACCAACTGGGCGTGTTTTTACTTTTTACCAACTGGGCATAGAACAGAGGAGTGTCTGACGCGGACTAATCAGTGACCAACCAGCGTCATACACTTCTCATTGTTCCAGCCCAGCTTTTTTCACTCCACAATCACACTGTAACAATGGGCTGGAACAATGATGTGTATGTATAGTGCCCATAGAATAATGCCACAGTGCCCATATAATAACGCCACACCCCCTGTAGATAGCACACCCTGTAGACAGCACCACACACCCTGCAGATTGCGCAACCTCCCCCTGCAGATCGCGCAACCTCCCCCCCTGCAGATCGCGCAACCTCCCCCCCTGCAGATCGCGCAACCTCCCCCCCTGCAGATCGCGCAACCTCCCCCCTGCAGATCGCGCAACCTCCCCCCCTGCAGATCGCGCAACCTCCCCCCCTGCAGATCGCGCAACCTCCCCCCCTGCAGATCGCGCAACCTCCCCCCCTGCAGATCGCGCAACCTCCCCCCCTGCAGATCGCGCAACCTCCCCCCCTGCAGATCGCGCAACTATGTGTATGGCTTTATGGCACTGGTATTCTCCAAACCTTGGTTTATTCTAATCAGCATTTTTTGCATTTCTTGACTATGTTTTGAAAAATTGCTACGGAAAATGATAGAATAATTGTACTTTCCCACAAATGTATGCAAAATAAAAGTAGATTCAGTCCAGTCAGTAACAGTTAATAAATGCTGCAAATTTAATGTAGTAAAGAAATGATCTGCTGTACTGATATGACAAACAAGCGTAACGGTTCTCTTACAGTTTTCAGCCAGGGTAACATTGCTCATGTCATCCTTTTAACTTTGTTAGTCTAAATCCAATTTAGATTCTCCTGGATTATTTTCTGTGCTTAAAGGAACAGTGTCACCAACATTTTTTTTTTTTATATCAGTTTTATGTTAGGGTTTTATTAAAAACGTTTATATTTGTGTGTTTGTGTGTTACTTTTTTCTATTTTTACACTTTTTCTTCCCTATGGGGGGCTGCCATTTTTTTTCCCATTTCTGTATGTGTCGATTAACGACACATACAGACATGGAATACGGCAGCTCCAGTCCCATAGGGACTGCGAACGGGGCCCGTTCCATCCACTATGGTGTACGCCGTGTGTGTGGGAACGGCGCATGCGCCGCTCCCACACAGTCCGATTTGAAATGCGCGCCGTCCGGCGCCATTTTTCTGTGGACCGGAAGTCGTGGCCGGGCAGTAAGATTACTACTTCCGGTCGCGGCTTCCGGACTTGTGCACATGGAGCAGCGGCAGCAGACGGAGCGGACGGACCGGCGGCGACTGGAGCAGGTAAGGGATTTCTATGTATGTTTGTGTTTCAGTGTGTTTTACTACTGTATGTAAACCTTCTACACTGTGTTAGCTCAAAAAATGGTGACACACAGTGTAGGAGGTTAGACCGTTCAAACCCCTCGTTTCTCCAGGCACTAGCCAGGATAAAGGAGGGGGGGATTCTGAGAGCTCACTAGAGCGAGGGATTTTTTCCCAATTTTGCAGCATAAAGCAATGTGGTTGCTTTACCACATGCAATGCTGCAATTTTGGGAATTGCTCCATCTAGTGACTAGTGCTGGGAAATATTATAAATTGAATCCAATTTATAATATTTCCTGACTCGTGAAAAAAATTAGAACAATGTTTAATCATCTACACACTAATTGTTTAACTAAAAAAAAAAAAAAAACATGTTTTGCTGGCAACACATTCCCTTTAAAGGGGTTTTCCCACGAGGGACATTTATCGCATATCCACAGGATAGGTCATAAATGTCAGATAGATGCGGGACCCACCTCTGGGACCCGCACCCATCTCTAGAACGGGTCTCCTAAACCCTGTTCTACCTTTCTCGGTTTCCGCTGCCACTTGTAATTTCCAACCATGTAATCAGAAAACAGCGTAGCTCGTTGAACTACGCGGTTTCTGTAACTCCCATAGAAGTTGATCCTTAATGTCCGTATACACCGTAATTTATTAAAACATTGCAGAGTTTAAGATGTTCTACTCTAAATAGGAGGGATCAGAACAGGGGGTGTAATGTGCCCACAGACTTCATTATATTCTGCTTATTAGCTTTGAATTAGTTGCACATTTCACAATGAAAATACAGAAATGGATTCGAGGGTGGGATTTGAGGATGGAGGTCCGGATTTTTCACAGCTCCATGTGATCGTAGACCGCAGCCTGTCCTAAAAAGTATGGGTTTCTAACTGCAGTGTCTGAATGGAACTTTTAAAAGTAATAAGTGATATTTGGTAGGCCTTCAGTCATATAAATGATCTAATGTCAATTGTAAGTTTTCATCTACCCTTACCACATCCACCTCAAAAATACTTCTCAAATCCACTCTTTTCCCAACCTCTAGTCAACAAAAATTCTTGTAGATACCCTCATCTTCCACCTAGACTACTCCAACATCCTTTTCTGTGACCTCCCATCTAACAACTTGTGCCCCTTTAAACCATCCTCTGCTGCCTGACCAATCAACCAACCTTTCTCTGTCCCCCAGTGGCTCTCCCTGCTGCCAGTCTCTTCACTGGCTACCCATTGCTTAGCGATTTCATTAGAAAATACAAACAATGACATATCAGGCTGTCCACAAGCTGTCCCCTCCATACATCTCTTACCTAATCTCCATATACCTACTCAAACGTATTGGTCTACCCAAACACCACCTTCTCTGCTCTACTCTTATCTGCTCCTCACATCTATGCCTTTAAGATTTCTCCTGTGAATCCCCCCTACGCAAACTCCCTACCTCAACACAGGACTTTCTCCCACCAGACAAACCTTCAAAAGCAACCTGAAAACCTACCTTGATTGTAAGGGTGCAGTCACACGCTGCAGAGTTTGTTGCAGAAATTCTCTGCACCTGAAAATTAGATGCACTTATCTGAATGGGGTTATTTCTTCAAATTCTATTCAGATAAATGGAAAATTTCTGCAACAATATCTGTCGGGTGTGCCTGCACCCTCAGCCCTCACCCCTTCTGTACCAGTCTGATGCGCCAGGAGCAACTTGCTGCTTTTATTGTCTCATGTTATGTATTTAAACCCTTCTAAATTTCTTATGTACAGTGCCCTGGAATCAATGATGCTTTAATATATATATAATACTACTACTACCTGTGTGTACATTAAAATTGATGCATTAGTAATAAAGGATGGTGCACCCAACCAGCCACCCAGAAAGGGCAAAGGGTTCTGGCTTTTCCCCGATGTACATTCTCTGATATAGTGGATGTCTCAATCAAGTAAAGTATGCAGACGGCTCTTCCTCTAATGGACATCCTCAGAAACACAAAGGAAAGATTATTAAAGATGTCCAAAATATGATTTTTTTTAAAAATAAAGCTGTTTAACGAGAAACAAAAAAGACAGAAATACCTTTGTATTATAAACCTAATTTCTATTTTGCATAATTTTCCGGTTATATAAAAACAGCCATGTAGATCCCTATTGTAATTGTTATTCTATAGTATAGACTAGAGGAGAACGCGTACATGTATACATGACCCCGGACGTAGCCACTACAACCAGCATCATTGAACTGGAAAGGGTGCATAAATGGAAAAAAAAAAAAAAAAAGTCAAAGACTCTCTCCAGCGTAAACACAACTTTCCATCACTGCACCCCCCCCCCCCCCCTCATTGTCTATCTAGCTCTGCTCTTCTTTTATGTGGATTTTATTCACTTCCCCCGCAGTCCAGCCTCCTGGCCCCACACGAACGTGAATTTTATATGACTTCCTGCTTTCTTTTCCGCTGTGCTATCAATCCCATGATGCCTCAATAGAGTATCACATGAGGCACTAGAGCAAGTACCATCCATGCCTGCCGGGAGGACAACGTGATCATCCTTCCCTATACAAGATAAGAGGTTGGAAGCATAGAACATATGGCAAACTTCAGAGTTTCCCTTTAATATAACAAAGACTTCTTTTCCTATACAGAGATAAACATCTTTATAAAACTAAGTTTTAAGGTATTTTTATTATTATTTTTTTATAACTCTTTAAAAACCACAAATACTGGAGAGCAGGTGGTATTGCCATTATTTTGTATACAGCTAACAAGATATAAAAAACAATTCAAGGGGTTTTACAGGGGAATGATAACTATACTGCTTTTTAAGGGCTATGTACACCTTTACACCTTTGAACGCGATTTTTAAAAACAATAAAACCCTGTATCAGTGCGATTCGTGCAATTCTCTTTTTTTTGTAAAAATGTTGCACTTCTTCAGATACAGCAGTTTTTTTTTCCCTGTATGCAGAGCACCTATATCTTGCGCTGAGACCTAAATCCGTCAGGTCAGTGGGACGGACTGGTTCAGTGACAGCAGGTCCTGCGTGTTTCTGACACGCAGGATCGAGCGGTTATCCATCACATCTAAGTTCATAACCTAGACATGATCGACAACAGGTGGACCAGCTGTCACTGAACCGGTCAGTCCCGCTGAGCTGACGGATTCAGGTCCCAGCGCAAGATACAGCTGCACTGTATACAGGATACAAAGCAACTGTATCTGAAAGAGTAAAAATATTTATTTAAAAAAAACAAAAATCACGAATTAGGAAGTTGCTGCAATCACACCGATGCACTTTATTTTTTAAAAATCTTTTTCAAAAAAGGTGTACATAGCGATTTCTTGTCTATGGTCAGCTTAAAGGCTATGAACCAACAGTTATCCCACAGCTGCACCATAAACGTGCCCATTTGGATCAGACAAATTGGCATGCAATTTATATGTCCGGAGTAGGGGAAATAATGTAAAACTACCCAATTCCTTTCCGTACCAATGGAATATATCAGGGGCCAGTGTGGCCTTTCACCATCAAGATGAGATTGTGGGCATTTGGGGCAAATCTGCTCTTCGGGTCTAAGCTTACATAGAGCTTGTGCTGGTTTCCGAACCCTCAATTATTACTACAGACATTCATCAGGAGACATTACACAGAAAAAAATAAAAATAAAAATAAAAATGTTGCAGACATCGAAACTTATACCGGTGACTGTATCAATATTAATTTAGTTTACATAAGGGACATCTTTGAAATGAAGTTTATTATCACCACAGCCTTTGCACATCTGTTACGTTGCTGGTGGTTCAACTGACAGGAAGCCCAAAGGCAGATACGCAATACTAGTGACAAATATTTCCTGCTTTTCCGGCATCAGTTTTGTTTCTTCATTAGTTAGAAATAATCCACGTTTATCATTAGCAGGACAATGATCACTGCTAGGTTTACTATACGCTATCAATATTACAATAAAAATTTATATATTTCACAGCTCTACACATTGGGAAACTACGGGACCTATTTTGTGTGGGCTGTGCAATTACGGCAAGCAGGCTCACAAGCTGAGCTCACACCATAAGGAACGGTTACCACATCTGCCGCCCTGCGATCGCGGTGTGTCGATGGGATGTCATGACAGCCGGGCGCCAAGCGCTGGCCTCCAGGACTGCCCTTTTGGTCCTCCTATTAAGCCCAGCAAAATGTACAATACACTGCAATACATACAAGTATAACCTAATGATCGCAGGTTTAAATCCCCTAGTGTGACTAAAAAAAAAACGCTTTTTTTAAAAAAAAAAAAAGTACTTTAAAGGGAAGATGTCATGATTTTTTTTATTATTATATTGCTTTCAATATGGTATTAACTTAAATTTTATTTATTTGTGTTCTCATGTTCTACTTTTTACTGTGTTCTTACTTTTACTTCACTATGGGGGCTGCCATTTTTGTTTTCATCTCTGTATGTGTCGATTAACGACACATACAGAGATGGAATACGGCACATACAACCCCATAGAGAATGCGAACGGGAGCCGTTCCATTCTCTGAAGCGTACGCCGTCTGTGTGGGAACGGCGCATGCGCCGCTCCCACACAGACCAAAACGAAGCTCGTACGCAGAGCGAAATCCGGCGCCATTTTCATGTGGACCGGAAGCTGCTGCTGGACAGTAAGATGACGACTTCCGGCCGCAGCTTCCGGCCATATGTTTAAGGAAGCGAAGGCGCAAGGAGGCAGGAGCAGGTAATTTATGTTCGTGTATGTGATGTGTGTATTATGTTCGTGTTATACTGTCTGCTGAGCCCTGTATCTAATCCTTCTACACTGTGCAGTCGCTCAGAAAATGGCGGCACACAGTGTAGGAGGTTTGAAGACATTCAAACCCCTCCTTTCCCTGCACTAGCCAGAATAAAGGAGGGGGGATTGTGTGAGGACACTAGAGGACAGTGTGTCCACCCCAAATTTGCAGCATAAATCAATGAGGTTGCTTTACCACAGTGACCATGCTGTAATTTTGGTAACTGCTCCCTCTAGTGCCCAGCACATGGAAATTTTATAAATTAGAATCTAATTTATAATATTTCCTGACTTGTGAAAAAATTAAAACAATGTGTAATCACTTAAATAATAATTGTTTAACTGAAAAAAATATATATATTTCTAGCGACACATTCCCTTTAAGAAAGAGATATATATATATATATATATATATATATATATATATATATACACACACACATTATATATATATATATATATATATATATATATATATATATATATATATATATATACACACATACATATACACACACACACACATTCAAACACACACGCTCTGTGCTCAGGGTTGCAAAACGCTACTATGAAATTTATTTAATAAGTCAATAGATCACAGTAAATGCTGCTGACGTAATCATGTTAAATTTGCGTACTGTAAAATGCAAAAAATGACATGATCACAACCTGAACAAGCTCTTCCAACTTTCAAAAAGCACGGGCGCATCTACTTTTTATTATGGACACAAAGAAAAAAAGTTCAGGTTTTATGGACTGGCTGGCAACCCCTGTCTAGGCTTTAAAAGCCTAGAGTCCCACTCCTTAATAATGTGAAAATCTCGATCACACTGTTCACCAAACGTTACAAGCATAAGGTTTCTTTGCTGATTCAAGACCATTAATCAAAGATGGTATTCATATCAGGCCAGACAGTAGTTCATGAAGGATGAGAATATTGTAAGAAAACCAGCAGACGTTCAGTGACCTCACCATTGTCACATGTGTATGAAACCCAGTATATAATCTAGCTGTGTAATAAGTGTATCCCTCCCGATACACTGGACTAACTGTTCCCTTTCCATTAGAAAAGAGGCAGCTCAGCAAACACACCACAATTCTATCACTGGTCGTATGATATGTCAAAGGAGGAGAAAAAAAAACCTAAATTTTGAAATCCATAAAAGAATAGTAGATGGAGCAACCGAAGCTTAGAGCAAAGAAGCATATTCTGCCCGTCAACAGAAAAACAATGTTTTATGTCAGTCTGTATCCTGCTTCCCATAGGCAAACTACAGACTACCATAAACAGTCTATAGCTTACAGACGATAGGGTAGTTCCTGGAAAAATTAACACTTTGTCCTTATACAACCGGCTTGCAGAAGGAGAATGCCAGGTAATGATAGAATATGAGGATATTCTAGTGAATACAAATCCCTAATATTTTTAGTACCTCCATGTTGGATATGGACATTAATACCCATGTAGCTGCTCAATGTTGTTATGATACATGCTGCTTGACTGCTGAATAAAACATTTGAATCAAAAAGATAAAATTTGATCAATCAAATCTGCAAATTTTTGATAAAAGATTTTAAAAAAAAATTCTAGCATCAGAAATATTTTTAGTAACTAATGTCCATCCCTTGGGCTCGCATAGAGCTCAAAGCGAGATATAACATAGGGCGGGGGTAAACAGATTTCTGACTAGTCTTAATACAGCATTCATTTCAGAACACCCCATTACCCCATTTCTTTTAAGCACCTATAAGGGTATGTTCACACGTACACATCCGGTACGCCTGAAATACGCCTCAGGAGAAAACCGCTCTGGAATTTCAGACGTAAAGGCAAGGGCAGGCTTTTTTCGCAGTGTCCATTACGGACCTAATAGGAGCCGTTTTTCTATGGAGTCAATGGAAAACGGCTCCAATTACGTCCCAAGAAGTGACAGGCACTTCTTTGAATGGGCAGATGTTTGCCGGCGCATTGGAGCCGTATTTTCGGACGTAATTCGAGGTTAAAACGCCCGAATTACGTCCGTAAATAGGGTGTGTGAACCCAGCCTAACTATACGATGACTGAACATATGAGCGTACGGTTAATAATCAGGAAAGAAAGGTTCCACACATTTGTTATCCAGAACCTCCTATTTCCTAAATTGATTTCACTTCACAGGTGATCTGGAAAAAGACCTAAAGACGATGATTTGTGTTTCTGGGAGCATCTACCATCAGGAATAAGCGAAACCATCTTTTGGAGAATCCCTTACTATTCCTATGTCCAAAGAGATCTGATAAATTCCCGTAAAACATTTTTTCTGCCAAATGTTCAGAGGAGCGAATGTTTGGACAAGATGCCGGTGGTAAAAGTGCTGGTGGCGAGCGGTCAATACAGGACACCAGAGGTTCTGTTGTATAGCGGGTGATCCAAATGTAGTTTGTGCCTCTGATTTATCATTGAAGGACAAATTTAAAATAAAATAAAAAAATACAGGCAGGCCCTACACACCCAAGGGCACAGGAGGGATGCAAGCGCCTCATGATTGCTCCCCTAACCCTATTCATCTGTCAGCAGTAACTGCAGTTAAAAGGATCCGTGAGTATTTAACACCTGCTGACAGTTTCTAGGTCTATACTTCAACAGAACTACATCTATGCACCCTGTTCTTCACGGTTATCAAATGGTTTGTTAACGGCCGCGCGTTGCTGCGGTTAGATCGACTGTTTACCTGCAAAATTGTGTGCCCACGGTTTTTGGGCTCACGATTTTGCAGGTAAACAGT
The DNA here is from genome assembly GCF_050947455.1 of Rhinoderma darwinii. Taxonomy (NCBI): domain Eukaryota; kingdom Metazoa; phylum Chordata; class Amphibia; order Anura; family Rhinodermatidae; genus Rhinoderma; species Rhinoderma darwinii. The sequence continues at coordinate 129,657,162 of NC_134688.1, read as the reverse complement.
CATTTTACCCGCAACAACGTGCATCTATTAACGAGCAATTTGACAACAGTGCCAAACAGGGTGCCGGTGCGGCCACGTGAATGTCACTCTGTGGGGTCTTACCCTTAGAAGCACATTTAACGCATTTATTTAATAGGAGAGAAAACAAAAAAAAGAGACTTGACAGGGATTCCCAGTGCAAGAGGAATTTCTTATACATTTACTATGGCTTGAAATTTAAGCATTGAGGTAATGTGATCAGACACATACAACAGATCAATGACTTTGCAATGTACTTTGTCACCATATCCTGAAGATCTGGATCTCATATATATGTATATAGGCAGTGGTAAGGTGGGCCTGGCAAGACACTGACATGTAGTATTCGGCTTCATGCACACGACCGCACCCGTAATTAGGACCCATGATTACGGGCACGGCCAGCCGGCCGTTTTTACGGGCCGTGCTCCCAGTATAAAGTATAGGAGCACGGTCCGTAAAATTTAAAAATAGGACATGTCCTATTTTTTTCGGCATGTTTCTACGGCACGGACAACCTTCCAGAGACATACGGGAAGGTGTCCGTCGGCCATAGAAATGAATGGGCCCGTAATTACAGGAGAATTTACGGTCGTGTGCATGGGGCCTTATGTGTATAAATTGTTTTCTTTAAGGGTAGATTCGATGACTTCGTAAAGGGTCATGTTATATATCGGAGTAGCCCCAGAGTAAATAAAAAACACACACATTTTTTTTCCGCCAGTGATTGTTGAGCTCAGGTGATAGAGACTGCTGTCGGAGGTAGACTCGCCATCCGTACTGCTTGAAACACTAGCTGGACTGTGGCCGCAAATGGGGGGGGGGGGTGCTGCGTGTAGAGAAAGAGACTGCAGCACAGAGGATGACGTAGTGGATGGCAGTGCCTGAAGTTACTAGCTATGGGGACATGTACCTGACAACAGGAGCACAGATAGGACAACAGAAGAAAAGTCTAGTGAGTTGCGAGTTGTTCCACACAGCAAAAGCCAGGCCAAGCTAACCCTGTAACCATGCATTGTACCTCCGTATGAGTACCAGAAAGTGTCAGATATATCGATACAGATATATCTATAGTAAACTGTAAGCTCGTTGCCTCTAAGAGAAGTATCATGGGATCGTTACAATTACAGTACGTGTCTACGAGAAGTGTCTTGTTAGGGTATGCTCACACAGCTTATTTTCGGTCGTTTTTCGGGCCGTAAATGGCCGAAAAATCTGAAGCAGAGCGCCTCCAAACATGTGCCCAAAAACGGCCGTAAAAACGCTGCAAAAATCGCGAGTGGCTCAAAAAACCATCTGAAAACAGCTACGTATTTTCCGACGTTTTTGAGTTTGCGTGTGAACATACCCTAACAAGTCGTGCACCTGTGTGTTCATCACTTGACCACGGACAGAATTTTATCCAGCGGAAGTAAACTACTGAACAACAACAAGCAGAGATCTTGAAAACCATGAGGAAGTAATACAGAAAGCATTTTGAAAAATTGTAGAACTTTAATCATACAAAAAAAACCATAAATTTTCTGAAACCATACAACCCCTTTAAGTTTGGCAAAGAGCTGTGTTTATCCTTACTGCGCCATTACGCTAGAGATTAAGGGCCCATTGCCCCCATGCTCGATCCACTTCTTACAGAAGCATTGTCAAGAGGAGTTATCGATGACTCAAAGTGATCAAGCTTGTGTGTACTTTCTCAATTTGTTTTTCGAGCTAAAACCTAGGGGACCGTGCTGTAATAAGGGGAGTGTGAGGACGTTTGTATACATTGAGTATGTTCATCAGCTGCATACATAGTATATATACACACAGTGTAAGCCGGATATTGAAAGATCCTATAAATACAATTGTGACAGGATGGATGTTAAAGGACACAGGAAACCTAAAAACTTTGTGACCTCAAACCAAAAAGTGTAAAAGAAGATTTCCATGACACAGTTAAAAGATAATCAGATAACCAAACCATCTCAATGACAGGGTCCCTGCTAGAATAAGTACAACGTATAGAGACAGCTAGAACTTTTTAGAAGAACATACTTCACAGTAAACAGTATTTTACCAGTTTCTATTATATTTATTCTATACAAAGAAAGTAAAATAACTAAGTGTAGGTTCACCTTCTGTGAGCGAAAGAAGAACCTACACTTGTATGTCAAAGAATTGCATATATAACAATTCCCCAATATACTTATTACAAGACCTATGCTCTGTATGAATGGGAAGCATCCAATAAGGGTCATTTTACGTGGGTAGACAAATTGGCGTAAGAAGCGTTGATCGATGCGATTGTTCGTGGGATCGCACATCTCCTCCTCTCCCCCTGCCTCCACTACTGTTTAAACGTGTGGATGAACTGCCGACAAACGATTTATAGGTCATCCTAAAAGATTTGATCAATGACAAATGAACAAATTACCATTTGTGGTGTGATCGCTGCACATTTTTACACCAAACTATGATCGTAAACAACCGTTTGGGCAATTCTCACCACATGTAAAAGACCCTTTACAGAGCAGATCTGCTGTAAGAAAATCAAATTACCTGCAGCCCTTCAACAAACACAGACTGTTTTATGACCGTGTCCTTTACAAAATACATGATATGGTCATCCTCAAATGGTTAGAAAAGGACAGTGGCTACAAAACATCCCACTGAATACTCTGAATAGGTCAGCAAATCACTCCTGGTTATATCGGTGGGGATCCTAGCAGTGAAGCTGCCCACGATAACAAGCTTATGACATATCCCTTTCACTATACATTGAAGACATTCATTATTTCTAATGAATTCATGCATATATACTTATTATAAATGATCATTAAATAATTAGAGTCCTTAAGAATGAATAACCTACAATCTCCTGGCCATTTATCAAACCTAATACGTACACTGCTTAGTGCCCCTAACATTTTATTGGTATTTAAAGGAACGATACAGTTTATATGTAGGTTTTATATCATTAAAACGGTTTCTCATTGAACAAATTACAGAATTTAAATCCTTTGTCTGTTACACAAGCAGATTAGATCATTAAATTGTTCAGACCAAAGGCCACATTCTCTACAGCGTTCGGCTGTTTCTGTCAGCCCAACAGACATTGAATGGAACAGCAGGGCGCATGTGCGACCGCCGCTTCATTCAAAATCCTCCTTCACTGCGATCGTGCAGTGAGGAGAAACGGTGGGGTCCCGACCCAGTTTTAATGATCTTAGGCGTCCCGGAGGTGGGGCTCATTGCAATTATACATTTACTACCGATCCTGTAAATAGGTGATACATGTTCTCAGAGGGGGAAAACCCCTTTACAGGTGTGTCTGGTACAAACATCGATAGCCTATGCTAAGGCGGGATTCACACGACCGGGTCGGGTCCGAGCCCGAGTGCCGGCCGGTAAAATCGGCCATTCTGCCCGGCCGGTTTGCATAAAGTTATGCATCCGTGCCGGGCCGGGCAGATCCGGACAGTGACATCAGCGGCAGCTCCTGAAGGGGAATCCCCATGTGTTCGGGGATTCCGCTTCAGGAGTTTCCCCTGATGTCACTGCCCAGATATGGACAGAGACATCAAGCGCTCTGTCCAGGAGCGGAATCCCCGAACACACGGGGATTCCGCTCCTTCAAGGAGCTAAAGTGCGGCTAGCACATAGCAGAGCGGGGAGATACCTCCCCGCTCTGCTATAGTGGCGTCGCTGCAGTAGTAGCAGCCGCAGCAGCAGCTGCTACTACTACTAGCGGCGCCATCTAAGGTGTCGCCGAGCCAGGGTGCTTTTAACAAGCAGGGGAAGGGAGCCAGCGCAGCGCTCCCTCCACCTGCTGTACACCCCGGCCCTGCAACACAGTGTGCAGCGATGCCATTCGTCAGAATGGCATCAACTCCTCCTCCTGACATGCACTCTGCGCTGTGAGGAGGAGGAGATAGAGCGCAAGCACCGGGAAACCCGGCCATCACTCGGAACACATTCCGGTGATGGCCGTGTAATACCCGGCCCCATAGACTTCTATGGGAGCCGGGCGGCCGGGTGCCCGGGCAAAGATAGAGCATGTCCTATTTTTTGACGGCCGGATTTCCCGGCCGTCAAAAAATCGGTCGTGTGAATAGCCCCATTAGGGGTCTATCATTCCCAATGCAGCCGGGTGCCGGCCGATTTATGAACGACCGGCACCCGGCCGGGAAACCCTGCCGTGTGAATGAGGCCTTATTAGGCTGGAGTATCAATGTTAGATTGGTGGGGTTCCAACTCATGACCTCTAGCAATCAAGTCCTGGAAAACCCCTTAAATAGGTTGTCAATTTAGATGACCCATTTCAATATGTCCTGCTATTCCTATTATATTTCTATTGTGCCCTACCACAAGAAAAAAGTCCAATTGGCTCCTGGAGAGCTACAAGACTAACATGGAAGTATTAAAGAGGTTGTCCACAACCGGAAAACTAATGACCTATCCACAGGATTGGTCATCAGTATATGACCATTGGGGGTCCGACACCCAGACCCCGCACCGATCAGCTGCTCTGGCTGCCTCCGGAAGCAGATGGCTCTGACCACTGCATAACGGCTGTTCTGCAGCTCTGCTCCTATTCACTTGAATAGGAACAGAGCTGCAGCTTGGTCGCTATTCCGTAAACCAGAGCCATCTGCTTCCATCATAGACGTCTGATGCCTGGAGGCAGCTGATCGGTGTAGGGTCCGGGTGTCGGACTCTAACCGATCATATACGAATGACCTATCCTGTAGATAGGTCATCCGTTGTCCGGTCATGGATAACCCCTTTAAGTTGGATATACGCAATATACTAAGGTCAACCGAACCTGATGATATCGGTGGAACCGAATGACCATCTAATGTGTAATAGAAGTTCGGCCAACGTTCTTTTTACCCCGACATCTAACGGACTGGGAACGTTGAATTTTAACATGCCTTTGTTCTGAAGGGTGATAAGCTGCCGTGTCTGGCAGAGTCTTATTCCCCTGTACTCATTGAGAACAGATGCATACTGCCAAACTGAGCGTGCACAGGGAGGTCAGGAGGAATAGCTGTCGGCTAAATGAGCGTTCAGTCAACAGCTATTGGAGGTGTATTGCGACCTTTGGGTGCATGCTGAGCCCCACAACTAGGTTGGCTATAGTCCCTTCTCAAAATAAAGTAGTCACATTCTACTATGTTTCCAGAATTGTCCCATGAAATATTTTCTCATTTATAGAATAAATATCATGGACAAAATGCAACACGTTTACAAGGAGGATGTATCACAGTGACCTCCCAGATATTCTCTTTAAGTGTCAGGTTTATCAGAATCCATTATTGCGTAATGATGTAATCCTGCAGGAAGTCTCATTTCTTGCAATGAGAAGTGGTCACCACTTTAAATTACGAAAGGCTGAAGGATTCCAATGATGTTGCAAGAATGCTGCTGATAAAAAAAAGATTCTATCAATCCCTTTGCATTTCACTGCCAAGCAGCACTGTTCAGTAAATCCTGTAACAAATATCTCACCAATTCAAGAAAAAAAAAATCAGATAGAGATGCAGTCAGTTTTTCAATAAATGTTAGAAATGCGTCAAGGGATAAAAACGCTATTGAAGTTATTCCCACATAAATTGTAAGAACTGCAGGGCTAGACATCTTCAGATCACACGCCGCCTGTTGTCTGATGTTCATTTCATGCCGTTTAAGTTACACAATTTGATTTTCCTCCCTAATCATGAACGTTTCCATTCACTTATATTGAATGCACAAGATTTGAAACACTTCTGGACAGAAGAGAAGTTGATGTCAATTACAATATTTGGTGACTGTTCGATTGAAAATGCAAACCTTAAAAGGCTATGAACACCCTTGAAAGGTACAATTATATATTATATAAAATCAAATTCCAAGATGGTATAAGGTGCAGGCAGGTAATCCCGATCCAGGAGATATGGGTAAATATAAGAGAAAATCCCACAGCACTCCGATATAGTGGAAAAAATGGTGGTTTATTCAATCAGCACAAGCTGCAACGTTTCCGTCCTGCTATAGGACCTTTTCAAGCATCAATGCTATAGCAGGACGGAAACGTTGCAGCTTGTGCTGATTGAATAAACCACCATTTTTTCACTATATCGGAGTGCTGTGGGATTTTCTTATATATATATGCGCATCAGAGTGTTTTGTGTAACTTTGTAAATACTTTTTACTAAACATTTATCTTACTTTTTAGATAGAGCTGCTCTGTATTCTCTATACATTGCAGCGGTATCTGCCACGATTCACTGAATCAGTCAGTCCCGCGGACCTGACGGCTTCAGTAACAACGGGTCCTGTGTATCTATCTAAAATTGCTCATAACTTGCTCAAAAATGATAGTTTTTCAAAATAATAAACACTTCTCAACATTACAGCGCCGATCACATTATATAGGAGATAGGGCACTTAGAATGTGGTGACAGAGTCTCTTTAAATAAACATTCTGAATAATAAGAATACAATATTAATACCGACACGGCCAGTTTTGGCATTGAAGACAAAACAATTTTTTTAGATCTCAGTCTTTACATCCTGGCGCTCATAACTTTGTTTTTTTTTGTTCAACATAGCTGTACGAAACTTTGTTTTTTGTGGGACGAGTTGCACTTTATGTAGGTGTCATTTTTTTTGGTACATTTACATTATCATTTAATTAAAATTTTGTCAAAAATGCTGAAAAAAAAACAAAACAGTTTCGCTGCAGTTTTCATTTATTTTTACACCATAAACCGATCTTCATAAATAATGTTATAAATTTGTTGTACAGGTTATTATGGTTGTGGCGATACCAAATATGTGCATATTATTTCATTTTTTGGGACTTATATTTTGTAAAGTTTATTTATAGTAAAAAATTTGCTTTTCGGTGTATTTATTTAACATTACTTAACCCAAAAGAGAGATTTTTTATTTTGATTTTTTTTTTTAACTTTAATGTACTGGCATATATCTATACTAGTACAGAAAGCCCGTTACACGGGTTTGCTAGCAAAAGTAATGCAGTGGTCTATTAATAAATAAAAAAAAAAAAAAAAATATATATATATATATATATATATATATATATATATATATATATATATATATATATATATATATATATATATATATATATGCTCCCCATAGCTGCCCCCACACCATATAATGCCCCCCATAGCTGCCCCCACACAGTATAATGCCCCCCATAGCTGCCCCCACACAGTATAATGCCCTCCAGAGCTGCCCTCACAAAATATAATGCCCCCCACAGCTTCCCCCACACAGTATAATGCCCCCCACAGTATAATGCCCCCATAGCTGCCCCCACAGTAGAATGCCCGCCAACAGCATAATGCTCCCCATAGCTGCCCCCACAGTATAATCCCCCCTACCTCCCATATACAGTATAATGAGGAGAAGGATCCTCCACCCGGCGGGGGAACGGGTATAGGCAAGTATGTATGTTATTATTTTTCTATTTGGTCCGTTCGTCACCATTCCAGCAGGTTTCCGGTGGAATCAATAGCGTAGTCGATTCCGTCGGAAAACCTGAAACCTCGGGATTAAGTGTGACTCGATCAAAGGGGAGTCCCCCCTTCTCAGTTTCACTTTGAATGCCACAGTCCGCTTTGATCGCGGGATTCAAGGGGGTTAACGGCAGAGAGAAAAGTTCTCTTCTGTCCACCGTTAGAGAGGGGCTGCGGTTGTGTATTTCAGCCGTTGCTCCGCTACTGATCGCGCCGGAACACGGTCTGTCAGTCACACAGGATAAGAATGTTTGTCCTAATGCGGCAAGAAACCGCTGCTCAGGGTGAGTATTCTGGTCCTGTGTCGGCAACCAATTAAAACAAAGCAGCACATTAAAGAGACTGTCACCAAATTATAAGTGCCCTATCTCCTACATAAGGAGATGGGCGCTATAATGTAGGTGACAGCAAAGTTTTTCTGATTTAGAAAAACGATCTATTTTTACCACGTTATGAGTGATTTTAGATTTATGCTAAGTGTTTAGACAGTGAATAGACATTCCTTCCAGCTGTAACCTATCATTTACAGCGTGATGTCGCGAGATTATGCTTGCTCTGCTGCAAGTGCCACAGAAACGTTAACGAAGTGTTGGGATGGTGAATAGACATCCCGTCCTCGCTGGAAGGAATGTCTATTCACGGTCATAACACTTCAGTAACGTTAATGTGTCAGTATAAGACAGCACATAGTGATCTAGCAGGATCCCTATGCTCTGAGGAAATTAACGTGCATGACGTTGATTGGTCAGTGTCATACACTCCTATGTACAACGCCCACTTGGTCTAAAGTAAAAACACGCCCAGCTGGGCATTAAGAAAGTAATTAGCATAAAGCTAAAAACGCTAATAACGTGGTAAAAATAGATAGTTTTTTTATGTAGGAGATAGGGCACTTATAATGTGGTGACAGAGCCTCTTTAAGTTATTTGTTTTAACAGTCTACCCTCCACTTCATACATTCGCATTTTTATGTTAGGGTATATTCGCACAGGTCCGATTTGTTGAAGAAAACTCTTCAGCCAATCCGAACCAGATACGGCAGGAAATTCGGCTGAATGTCTGCAGCAAATCATGTTTGATTTAGTGCAGATTTGCGAATGCGGAGAAGAGGGGAGAAGATGGAATAAAAAAAAAAAAAAGAATAAGCCCGTACTCACCTCTCCTGGAATCACCAAAGCAACGTGATCATGATGTTGTGTCCCATGTGCAGTGGTCACATGGGATGAAATGTCATCTCAGGAGGCTGGCAGCACTGAGACCAGATGGGGGAGCAGTGAGGCATCGCTATAGAAGGGGAGTATTGTTTACCTACTTACAAATTCTTCCCATTGAGTTCAATGGGGGAGCAAAAATCCACAACAAACACCGAAAAATCGCAAAATACATGCAACCATTCTGCAGCATATATTGACATGATGCGGATTAAAATATCTGTACCACAGGTCAGTTTCTACACAGAAATTGTATGCAGCGTGTGGGTGAGATTTGTTAAAATCTAATTCAATTTACTGCTACTTTAAAGAGGCTCTGTCACCAGATTTTGCCACCCCTATCTGCTATTGCAGCAGATCGGCGCTGCAATGTAGATAACAGTAACGTTTTTATTTTTAAAAAACGAGCATTTTTGGCCAAGTTATGACCATTTTCGTAGTTATGCAAATGAGGCTTGCAAAAGTCCAAGTGGGTGTGTTTAAAAGTAAAAGTCCAAGTGGGCGTGTATTAGGTGCGTACATCGGGGCGTTTTTAATACTTTTACTAGCTGGGCGCTCTAATGAGAAGTATCATCCACTTCTCTTCAGAACGCCCAGCTTCTGGCAGTGCAGACACAGCGTGTTCTCGAGAGATCACGCTGTGTCGTCACTCACAGGTCCTGCATCGTGTCAGACGAGCGAGGACACCGGCACCAGAGGCTACAATTGATTCTGCAGCATCATCAGCGTTTACAGGTAAGTAGCTACATCGACTTACCTGCTATCGCCGATGCTGCTGCAGAATCAACTGTAGCCTCTGGTGCCGGTGTCCTCGCTCGTCTGACACGATGCAGGACCTGTGAGTGACGTCACAGATCTGCACTGCCAGAAGCTGGGCGTTCTGAAGAGAAGTGGATGATACTTCTCATCAGAACGCCCAGCTAGTAAAAGTAGTAAACACGCCCCGATGTACGCACATAATACACACCCAGTTGTACTTTTACTTTTCAACACGCCCAGTTGTACTTTTGCAAGCCTCATTTGCATAAACACAAAAATGGCCATAACTTGGCCAAAAATGCTCGTTTTTTAAAAATAAAAACGTTACTGTAATCTACATTGCAGCGCCTATCTGCTGCAATAGCAGATAGGGGTTGCAAAATCTGGTGACCGAGCCTCTTTAAGATGTAGATGTCACAGTCTGTCATATGGAACTACATAAACTTTTTCTTAATGCAGCTTTCAATTGAAAGGAAATCTACACTGCTTTTCTGTCTGAACAGCCAATGCAGATTTTTTTTTTTTGGTCCATGCAGTCTATTATTAGGTTTATTGCCAACGCTGGAGGCAGACAAATAGGTAGTATCTGTAGTGAAAACAGAATTGGTGGCACAAAAAGATAGACCATCTTAAAGAGGCTCTGTCACCACATTATAAGTGCCCTATCTCATACATAAGGAGATGGGCGCTGTAATGTAGGTGACAGCAGTGCTTTTTATTTAGAAAAACAATCTATTTTTACCACTTTATATTAGTGATTTTAGCTTTATGCTAATTCGTTTCTTAATGCCCAAGTGGGCGCGTTTTTACTTTAGACCAAGTGGGCGGTGTACAGAGGAGTGTATGACGCTGACCAATCAGCGTCATGCACTTCTCTCCATTCATTTACACAGCAGATAGCGATATAGCTATATCTCTACATGCAGCCACATACACTAACATTACTGCAGTGTCCTGATAATGAATATACATTACCTCCAGCCTGGACGTGATGTTTATTCAGAATCCTGACACTTCTGAATCTTTTCTGTGAGATTACAGCAAGGCAAACGTAATCTCGTTTGAAATGACAGGTTACATCGTAATCTCGCGAGATTACGCTTGCCTTGCTGTAAATCTCACAGAGACGCTACAGACCTGGCTGGAGCTAATGTATATTCATTATCAGGACACTGCAGTAATGTTAGTGTTTGTGTATGTGGCTGCACACAGTGATATAACTATATTGCTAGTGCTGTGTAAATGAACGGAGAGAAGTGTATGACGCTGATTGGTCAGCATCATACACTCCTCTGTACAACGCCCACTTGGTCTAAAGTAAAAACACGCCCACTTGGGCATTAAGAAACTCATTAGCATAAAGCTAAAAATCGCTCAAAGTGGTAAATATTGATCATTTTTTCGAAATAAAAAGCAGTGCTGTCACCTACATTATAGCGCCGATCTCCTTATGTAGGAGATTGTCACCACAGTATAAGTGCCCTAAGTCTCTTTAAAGGGGAGTGCGGTCTTTTCACACTTTTTTTTTTTTAAAACAGAGCACCTTCAATGGTATAAGAAGTTGATGTAAATCCTCAGTATAACTGGGTAAAGGAGCTATGCTTTAGGACAAGGTTATATCAGATGTGTAACAAACCAAAATAAGCCAATGACAAATAGAAGGTTTGGCTCGACCAGGTTGTATGTAATTATCCAGCATGCATTTCACAAATACTAAGTGGCTAGATTTAGTACATTATACAGATCCACCTCTAATGAATCCAAACATTAAACTCTGTCCCTGTATTTTGTATACGGATCTTAAAAGCTTACAGAATTTTGTAAACAGAACTTTAGCCATACACAACATCTGCCCTTTACATTACCACCGGCTTCTCTACACAGGCAACACACACCCATGTAGCTTGTTTGCTTTGTCCCAGCCCTAAAAAATCCAAAGACTGCCCTTTGGATTGTGTGACATCACCTAGAATAAACCAGGGCATAAGCTGACATACCTGTGTAATGTGGCGTCGACATGACTTAGAACTGGCGCACTGACAAGCAGACTGCAGGAAAGGAGAGAACTAGAAATAAAATGCTGCCTGTGTCTGTTTATGATAGATAAATAATTCAGTAGAAGAGGAGGAGCACGACGTTGCTGCATGTGTCGTATTCTCAATTTCAGCAGAATTCTCAGTCTTATCCGATCTATATGGAGAGCCCATCTACTCCACTAACAGACTAATGTTTGCTAAATAAAGTTTTTATTACCCGCTTGCGCAGTTTTCAGATATAAAAAAAAAAAATGTGTAGCCTTTATAAATTATGTCCATTTGCTTAAACTTGAATGTCATTTTACAATATACTTTCTAAAATGTTTCAGTGCAGGCCTGAACCAAGTTCTGTATTTACTTACACATGGCAGGTCCGTACCTTAAAGGGGTTATCCGGGGACCAAAAATATATTATTGCAATGCAATTTATGTGAAACTAAGTAACTTACTAATGTACTTTAATTAAAAATTCTGTACTAAATGGTGCAGTTCAAACCTCGTGAATTGTTCCCAGAAGTCCTGGAGCTTTTCTAATAATGACGACGCTCCGACACGGCCCCACGTGACTGAGGGCTTGCTTCATGTGCTGTTCGTGAACATGACCACAAGGGGAAGTGACACTGCCTGTTGCTTGAGTCCCAAGCAGAGCATCAGCTAGCGCTTTGCTCGGGAATCCAGCACTGCTCCCGACGTCCATATTTGGTCAATTCAAGGGTTTCATATCGCTGGAGTCCCCGAACAGAGCATCAGCTGATGCTCTGCCTGGGGACTCCAGCACTTTTGCCAACATCACTGTCCATATATGGACAGGGACGTTGGCAGCAGTACTGGAGTCCCCGAGCAAAGCATGACCCTTGCGGTCATGTTCACGAACAGCACATGAAGCAAGCCCTCAGTCACGTGGAGCCGTGTCAGAGCATCATCATCATTATTATTATTATTATTATTAGAAAAGCTCCAGGACTTCCGGGAACAATTCACGAGGTTTGAACCACACCATTTAGTACAGAATTTTTAATTAAAATACTTCGTCTCACATAAATATGTTATTGCAATCCAATTTTTGGCCCCCGGATAACCCCTTTAATGTCGATTGACTGTATGGATATGCTCATGCAAATAAACCCACACAGATCTTGGGATCCAAATCTAGTTAGAGAATATAGTAGAAAGGTTCAGATCTGCTCCTTAACACTACAGGAAGTTCAAATGGTCAGCCTTGATGGGTCCAGGGACCTATGCTGCCATCATCATAGTCAGTGAAGTTGGGCATTATACCTTCTAATTTAGCCATAGGCCAACATTTTTTTCCCTATTGTGAGCACTTAAAAACATTGTGGCAGATTCATTATTGGTGTTGCACTTTTTTTTTTTGCAGAAGTCAGACAAATTTGTGGGAAGACCGGGGTCTTACAATGTGCCACAACTGTGCTAAGATAAGCCAAGAGGTGGTAAAAAATTAAACAGAAGTGTCTAAAGGTGCACCAAATATAATCCACCATGAGCCACTGTGATATATTTAGCATATCTAGTTTAATTCTAAGCTGTCTGAATTTAAGACCGTATTAGAAAGTCCGCCAGATTGAATTGTGGGACACTACTTCGCATTTACCACTAACAACTGCAAAGAATTAAACGTATGAAAGATAGGAGTATATAAAAACGTGGCAGATGTTGCAGAAATTTCCATACATCTGACTGGGGTTGTTTCTGCAGAACCCATTCAGATATATGGGACAATCGCAGAAAATTCTGCAACAAATTCAACGCAGAAAGGGTGAAATCCGCTGCGAATCTGCACTGTGGCAAAACCAGATACATGTGTGGGTACCCTAAAGGCCCTATTCACACAGAGTATTTTGCCGCATTTTTCAACCACGGCCATTGATGATTGCAGGCAAAAAAAAAAAAAGGACATGCCGCTTTCTTACCCTGCGAGCAGCTATAAGTCAACCGGGAAAAAACAAAAAAGTCTCCGTCTCCCATTGAAATCAATGGGAGGGGGTTTTAGTTATTTTTTGGCAAGGATTACGACGCGGCTTCTGCATAAAAAAAAAAAAACTCTTGGTGTGAACTGGGTCTAACAGTCCTGGGCAATGGCGCAAATTTGCATGGATTGGAACAATTATCATTACCTATAAACTTTATGGGTAAGGTCAGCTTAAAATCTATTGGCAACAATTTGTTTATAAAGCACTTCTTCCTGGATGCTATGATACAGTATAGAGAAGTGAAAAGAAGTTCTGGCTGGGGCTAAACACACAGTTATTGTGTAATATCTTCTTTAGAAGCCGTAGTCTGATGTTTTTAGAAGCCTCCCAACCCTTTTACAAACACTTTTCAAAATTTTATTCGTGCTGGGAAAAGGCTGAGTAAGTGAACAAGGATGTTCCCATTCACTTACAGCAAACAGATGTTGAAAAGTATATATAAAATGTTACATTACTTATACAATAATTAAAGTTGTGTGACGGAAACCTTAGCTGATGACTGTGAGCATCTGCACATAACCAGCCAGTAATACATCTCTCACTTCCCCTAAAAATGTACGTGTGATTTCACGCTAGAGGCCTCTGCTGTATAGAGCACAGAATATGACTGACTATCTGGTGTATTCTTTGCGAGCCCAGAATATCAAGGCAAGTTTCTTCATGGGCACCTCAAGACCTTCAAAATGTATGTTATATGTTTTTTTGTTTGTCGTTTGTTTTCGCTAAATCAATAGCAAATACAGACAATCCCCCCCCCCCCCCCCCCCAAAAAAACAACAACTCCCTAGAGTAATACAGTAGTCAGAAGACAGGGAAAAGAGAATAGGGAGATGTGACTGCAGGTTCTTTCCATCTCCGTGTCTGTGAGACTTCATGCTGTGAGGGGGGAGAGGAAGCAGAAGTGGGAAGACACAGTATTAGGCCAGGACGAGCCCGTACACTGAACTGTCAGAGAATAGATATATTTATTACAAACACACTGTATATATTAAGTAGGCATGCAGTGGGATGGAGAAAGACCCAAAAACTCAAGAAAGTCCCATGCAGGGTGATGTACAGTATGGGCTACGACAAAGATGGATACATACAAATTGGATCCATAAGGCGGAATTCAGACGACAGGGTTTCCCGGCCAGGTGACGGCCGTTCATAAATCGGCCGTCACCCGGCTGCATTAGGAACAATAGACCCCTAATGGGGCTATTCACACGACCGATTTTTTGACGGGCCGGGAAAACTGGCCGTCAAAAAAATGGGACATGCCCTATTTTCGGCTGGGTAATACACGGCCATAGAAGTCTATGGGGCCGGGTAATACACGGCCATCACCGGAATGTGTCCCGAGTGATGGCCGGGTCTACCGTCGCTCGCGCACTCTCTCCTCCTCCTCACAGCGCAGAGTGCATGTGAGGAGGAGGAGTTGATGCCATTCGGACGAATGGCAACGCTGGAGATACACTGTGTGGCAGGGCCGGGGTGTACAGCAGGTGGAAGGGAGCACTGCGCTGGCTCCCTTCCCCTGCTTGTTTTAAAAGCGCCCTGGCCCGGCGGCACCTTTGATGGCGCCGCTAGCAGCTGCTGCTACTATTGCAGCAACGCCACTATAGCAGAGCAGGGAGGTATCTCCCCGCTCTGCTATGTGCTAGCCCCACTTTAGCTCCCTGAAGGAGCGGAATCCCCATGTGTTCGGGGATTCCGCTCCTGAACAGAGCGCTTGAGGTCTCTGTCCATATATGGACAGTGACATCAGGGGAAACTCCTGGATGTCCACATGGAGATTCCACTTCAGGAGTTGCCCCTGATGTCCCTATCCAGATATGGACAGAGACATCAAGCGCTCTGTCCAGGGGGACATACAAAAGAATGTTGAAAACGAATGAAGTAAAAGAATGAACATTATTAGTAATGTGAAGATAATATATAAAAAAATTCATCCGATTAAAAAACGGTCAGGGAAAAAAACGGATGCAAATCGGGTCCAAATCGGCCGGTAAAAACGGCAACACGGCCCGGAACGGAATCGGAAAGGATGCAAACCGGCCGACACTGTCGTGTGAATGAGGCCTAAATACGGCCGTGTACATGAGGCCTCAGGCTCAATTCACACCACATCTGTGGTGCATGGTCAGTGTATACAACCGGGAAAATCACCTGACATATACAGCTATGTGCCCATAAACTATAATGGCTTGCTACAATGTATCAATGTAGAGAAAACACATAAGCCTGGAGTTTAGGGACCGTGCCCGTAATCATAGTCCGTGATTACGGGCACGGCCGGCCGCTGACAGCCACCCACATTTGCGGGCCGTGCACCCATATAAAGTATGGGAGCATGGTCCGTAAAAAGCAAAAAAATTAGCACGTCCTAGCTTTTGCGGAGCATTTCTACAGCACCGACACCTTCCCGTAAATATACGAGGTGGTGTCAGTCGGCCGTAGAAATGAATGGGTCCGTAATTATGGATAAAACTACGGTCGTGTGCATGGGGCCTTAGTCTATTTAGCCCACTGAGGATTTGTTTGACACACTTTAGCTGTGAGCAGGAATACGTTACAGGGGTTCTGCCACCGGATGTTAACAAGAGTGATCCCAGTCATCTTGAAAATGGTGAACAACAACCACAATCCCCTTTATTTATACAGCAGCAACATACGGCGCATCCCTTTACAATTAGAGGATGCAATGAACATATAAAATGACAGGGTCCAGGGGACCCTGCCAGGAAGAGAGAACTATGGAGCATTCAAATAAAACTGCAAAACCTCTAATCTGTCCCCTCCTATAGTAGACCCCAGAGAAGTGGTGGAAAACGCTTTTAAATCTAACCTGTCCAGTCCATAGTTTCCAGGGCAGCAGAAATAGGGAAATTGTCTGGCATCCTCCAAAAAGACTACATTGTCGGAGGATCTCAAGAAAGATGGCGACATGCATTAACAGAAATCTAAAGCTCGCCATACAGAGGATAGCTGTCAGACACACAATTTTTCAGCTCCCATAATTTACTTTCAATGGGGTTAGGTGTCTGGCAGCGGCTGATCTCCCTTTCAATGGATACCTCTTTTCCCCATCTGTCGTTGGGAGGGACTGTCTGGAAGCCCAATACTCATAAGATCGTCAGCCGAAATTGGCAGATTAGTCCGACTTTAATGTGTCTGAACAGCTTTAGGTTTATGGGCATGTTAAAATCATGTATCCTAGCTTACAAATACTCACATCACTGAGCAAAAGTGACGGTGTCGTATTTTTATGCCAAAACCACAAGTGAATTGAAAAGAAAATAGAAGTATAGAGGTTTTTAGGTTCCGCTCCTGGTTTAGCAAAGGCAAAATATTTATCAAAACTGCATTATCGCATTTTTCTATTCATCCACTTAGTGACTGGACTGGCGTGCGACCCTTTTTTAAATGGACTGAGTTACAACTAGGAAAATACCTGAAAGCAGATGTATGAGAAACTGTAAGGCTTCATGCACACGACCGTAGCCATGTGCACGGCTGGGATTTTCGGGTTGGCCGCCGTGGAGTGTCACCCGCGAGCCGCCCACAAATCGCGGGCTGTGCACATGGCCGCGGCCATTATTTTCTGAGCATGGACCGCAGAACACGGCCGTAATAAGACAGGTCCGTTCTTTCTGCGGTGCGGGCTCCTGGGCCATGCAAGGTCCGTGGAAACAACGGTCGTGTGCATGGGCCCATAGAAATGAACGGGGCTGCAATTCTCCCGTGGATTTTCGGGGGGAATTGGAGCCGCAAAAGCACGTTCCTGTGCATGGGGCCTAATGCTTTTCAAATTAGATAAAAACAATATAATATCATAATCCTATTGTTGAGGTGTTGTTATGCAGCATAAGGCTCTGTACACATTGGCATCATGGCTTCCATTTTTTACCATGCCATGACCGCTATGCCATATCCATTTTAAAACAGATACAGAAGAATCCAGACGGACCCTATTGACCTAAAAAGGGGTGTATCAGGTTTCTAGTATTTTTGATGGTACAAAGATCGCTTCAGACTGCCAAAAAAAACACAAAAACAGAATCCCTGAACTGGAAAAAACAAAAAACCCAGTCTGAACAGAACCTTAATCTGGCCATACACAGGAGATGTTCGTGCAGAAGAGTTGTCCCAGTACTGCATGCCTTCACTCCTCAAAATGTCCATACTATAAAATTACATACAAGATATAAAGGAGCTGAACATATAAAAGGGGTCACGTCCGAGATAACCACTTTCAGTTTAGAAGTGGAATCATCGTAGTGATACGTGTTGCAGAGTAAGGCCCTGTTCACACTGAGTTTTTTGCCGCAAAAAAAACGCTCGCAGGAAAAAGAAGCGACATGACCTATCTTGAGGCGTTTTCCATTTCAAAAACCCCATTGAAATCAATGGGAGATGCGTTTTTTTTGGCGAGTTTTTTGACGCTCGCGGTTATTCCATCTTTTTGTTGAAGAGATAGCTAAAAAAAAGCCTAAAAAAAACCCTGCGTGTGGTGCAAAACCACTTAAAAAAACTGCCTGCAAAAAACTCAGTGTGAACATACCCTATAATAAAGACACTTCAGGACTTTACTACGACCTTCCGAAAAAGACAAGACCCTTGCATGCATGCTTACTGTCAACAATTATTTTCCATCCTAGCCCTGTCACGTTTGCAGAATGACAGAAGACGTCTACCATACACGTGAAGATAAAGCACAAAGTATTTTATTCTGGTTCTTTTCTCTTCAGAAAATCCTTACAAGTATGGCCAACCTTTACATAGCACGAAAGAGAATGAATTAAACACTAGCACAAGGATATAGAACCAATACTAGAAATATATATCATTTCCATACAGCAGAGAAATACTTGGTGAACAGGTGTAAGGCATGAAATGCCCCTGACATAGGTGACAGTCCGTCATACACTGACCTGTCACGATCTCCTCACACAACTCCTTCTTTGAAGAGAAAATAGACCTAGTATCACATTTCGTTTGGTCCTTCTGTATAGGACATAGACTTGCAGCTATAAAGTTGATCATAGATGTTGCGATTGAATTTTGCCCTGATAGAAAATCCACGTATACCTGTCAGATCTGTTGATGGAAATATGAGGCTAAACACGCAGCACCTACCTTTTCATTGGGTCGCTGGGATCCTGCATGTATATGTTCCACAAGTCTGAAATCAGAAAAAGGTTTTAAAAGCCAAGTTAAAATGG
Source organism: Rhinoderma darwinii (assembly GCF_050947455.1). Taxonomy (NCBI): domain Eukaryota; kingdom Metazoa; phylum Chordata; class Amphibia; order Anura; family Rhinodermatidae; genus Rhinoderma; species Rhinoderma darwinii. The sequence continues at coordinate 129,638,432 of NC_134688.1, read as the reverse complement.
CCACGACAGATTAGAGAAGTGGTATCTTTGCCTCAGCCTTGTGAGTCATACATGAAACTGTGTGTTAGTGAAGGAGGGAACGCCCATGTTGCTTGGGGCCCAATTATCCTGCTAGGTCAAACATGCAAATGTGCAGGTAAGACAACACATAGGGCAGGCTGGGAAGAGGAACGCCCTGCCCCACCTTAACCAGGCGCAGAGCAAAGTGCATGAAGCTGGCATCTGGAAATGCGGAGTAATAAGGAGGGCCAGGTACTTCTGTGAGAAGGAATGCATCACATCGCTGCCAGAAAGCAGATTACACCGCAGTCATATCAATAGGAAGCCTGTAAAGCAGCACTTACAGGAATCGCCATCCACAAACAAGAAAATTATTACCAAACGGGAGGTTATTAGTCTAGAAAACAATTAGTCCAGAGTTCTATTACGGCAGTCCATTGATTTGGAGTATTAATGATACAATTATATGTCGTTTTAAAACGCACTTACATATAAATATTACCACGAGATGTTATGTACTGGTCACGGTTACAAAGGAAATTTAACATAGATAAAAAAAAAAAAAAAACTGTCACCCAGGCTGGCGTCTTAGAATGATGGCATCCGTGAGGTGCCCTAACAATGATTTTTTAAGGCCCCCTTCACATCAAGTTATTTCCCTACGTTTAAAGCTCTACATAGGGTTCAACTAGCTCGACAGTATGCTTTTGGACTTAATCGGGCTGAAATACATCTGTAGAATTTTTTCTTTTTTAGGTACAAACTAGGTACGGAATCCGGAAAAATAACGTATATATGGTATGCTTTTTTTTTTTTTTTTTTTTTAACACCGTTTTCCTCGGTGTATAAGTTATACGTAGTGCAATCGTACCACTACACAGCTCCCCGAAAGGTGCCTTGGGTGGGTCACATAATTCATCTGGTTTTATTAGAGTTTTACAATAGATATTTTTTGTATGCTTGAATTTAAAGGGCTGTACACCTTTGACATAGTTTGTTTTTTTTAATAACGTTGTGCATCAGTGTGATTGGTGAAACTTCCTAAATACATTTTATTAAAAATTATTTTTACTTTTTGAGATATAGCTGCTCTGTATACAGAATACAGAGCAGGTCTATCGTTCACGAAGACCTGAATCCGTCAGGTGAGCGGGACTGACAGGTCCAGTGTCAGCGGGTTCTGCGTGTCTGACATACAGGATCCACCTGTAATCGATCACATCTAAGTTATGTGATTGATAGCAGCTCGATCCTGCGTGTCAGAGACACGCAAGACCTGCTGACACTGAACTAGTCAGTCCCACTCACCTGATGGATACACAATTCAGTGCAAGATACAGCTGCTCTGTATACAGAATACAAAGCAGCTGTATCTCAAAAAGTAAAAATACTTTAATAAAATGTATTTAGGAAGTTGCACCAATCACACTGATGCCAAATTTTATTTAAAAAACAAACATTGATGTCAAAGGTGTACAGAGCCAGGTCTAGGATCCAGCAACGACATACTGCAACTGGTGATGTGCAAGCCTGGCCTTACATGTCACTTGTCCCTCCAGTAGTCAGAATAGTGCTCTCTTTAGTAATTACAGCAGAGATATATGGAGTTTTAACACACCTGCAGCACTTATATTCAGTTTTGCCGTGGCACAGTTCTGTTGCACAATTACCACCCCATGTGAATAAAATAATGTTTAGTAGTGCCTCTCCCATTTCCCTAGTAGTCCATAAAGCCCCCTCAATTTCTCCAGTATTTACAGCAGGTCCCCCATGTGCCCACATAAGCATTCTCCCACATCCTATACCTGTAGTCACAACCATACTCCCACCCAACTCATCCCACTCAAAGTAGTCACAGCTACAGTGCTCCCACAGTCCCCCACCCCAGTAGTTATCTCCCACGATGCGCCCTCTGCTGGCAGAAAACTACATTCAAAAAGTCTATTACCAGCTGCTGAGAAACCATGCAGAAGCAAAATACAGTGCTGGTCATTGTAGGAGAGCCAGCTTGTGCTTACTCCAGGAGCAGTCTGACGGTTTCTGAATGAAGAGGAGACAGCAGGAGCAGTCTGACGGTTTCTGAATGAAGAGGAGACAGCAGGAGCAGTCTGACTTTCTGAAGGAAGAGGAGACAGCAGGAGCAGTCTGACTGTTTCTGAATGAAGAGGAGACAGCAGGAGCAGTCTGACTGTTTCTGAATGAAGAGGAAACAGCAGGAGCAGTCTGACTGTTTCTGAATGAAGAGGAAACAGCAGGAGCAGTCCGTTTCTGAATGAAGGAGACAGCAGGAGCAGTCCGTTTCTGAAAGAAGGAGACAGCAGGAGCAGTCCGTTTCTGAATGAAGGAGACAGCAGGAGCAGTCTGTTTCTGAATGAAGGAGACAGCAGGAGCAGTCTGACGGTTTCTGAATGAAGGAGACAGCAGGAGCAGTCTGACTGTTTCTGAATGAAGAGGAAACAGCAGGAGCAGTCCGTTTCTGAATGAAGGAGACAGCAGGAGCAGTCCGTTTCTGAATGAAGGAGACAGCAGGAGCAGTCCGTTTCTGAATGAAGGAGACAGCAGGAGCAGTCCGTTTCTGAATGAAGGAGACAGCAGGAGCAGTCCGTTTCTGAATGAAGGAGACAGCAGGAGCAGTCCGTTTCTGAATGAAGGAGACAGCAGGAGCAGTCCGTTTCTGAATGAAGGAGACAGCAGGAGCAGTCCGTTTCTGAATGAAGGAGACAGCAGGAGCAGTCCGTTTCTGAATGAAGGAGACAGCAGGAGCAGTCCGTTTCTGAATGAAGGAGACAGCAGGAGCAGTCCGTTTCTGAAAGAAGGAGACAGCAGGAGCAGTCCGTTTCTGAATGAAGGAGACAGCAGGAGCAGTCTCTTTCTGAATGAAGGAGACAGCAGGAGCAGTCTGTTTCTGAATGAAGGAGACAGCAGGAGCAGTCTGACTGTTTCTGAATGAAGGAGACAGCAGGAGCAGTCTGACGGTTTCTGAATGAAGGAGAGACAGCAGGAGCAGTCTGACTGTTTCTGAATGAAGGAGACAGCAGGAGCAGTCTGACTGTTTCTGAATGAAGGAGACAGCAGGAGCAGTCTGACTGTTTCTGAATGAAGGAGACAGCAGGAGCAGTCTGACTGTTTCTGAATGAAGGAGACAGCAGGAGCAGTCTGACTGTTTCTAAATGAAGGAGACAGCAGGAGCAGTCTGTTTCTGAATGAAAGAGACAGCAGGAGCAGTCTGTTTCTGAATGAAAGAGACAGCAGGAGCAGTCTGTTTCTGAATGAAAGAGACAGCAGGAGCAGTCTGTTTCTGAATGAAAGAGACAGCAGGAGCAGTCTGTTTCTGAATGAAAGAGACAGCAGGAGCAGTCTGTTTCTGAATGAAGGAGACAGCAGGAGCAGTCTGTTTCTGAATGAAGGAGACAGCAGGAGCAGTCTGTTTCTGAATGAAGGAGACAGCAGGAGCAGTCTGTTTCTGAATGAAGGAGACAGCAGGAGCAGTCTGTTTCTGAATGAAGGAGACAGCAGGAGCAGTCTGTTTCTGAATGAAGGAGACAGCAGGAGCAGTCTGTTTCTGAATGAAGGAGACAGCAGGAGCAGTCTGTTTCTGAATGAAGGAGACAGCAGGAGCAGTCTGTTTCTGAATGAAGGAGACAGCAGGAGCAGTCTGTTTCTGAATGAAGGAGACAGCAGGAGCAGTCTGTTTCTGAATGAAGGAGACAGCAGGAGCAGTCTGTTTCTGAATGAAGGAGACAGCAGGAGCAGTCTGTTTCTGAATGAAGGAGACAGCAGGAGCAGTCTGTTTCTGAATGAAGGAGACAGCAGGAGCAGTCTGTTTCTGAATGAAGGAGACAGCAGGAGCAGTCTGTTTCTGAATGAAGGAGACAGCAGGAGCAGTCTGTTTCTGAATGAAGGAGACAGCAGGAGCAGTCTGTTTCTGAATGAAGGAGACAGCAGGAGCAGTCTGTTTCTGAATGAAGGAGACAGCAGGAGCAGTCTGCCTGTTTCTGAATGAAGGAGACAGCAGGAGCAGTCTGCCTGTTTCTGAATGAAGGAGACAGCAGGAGCAGTCTGACGGTTTCTGAATGAAGGAGACAGCAGGAGCAGTCTGACGGTTTCTGAATGAAGGAGACAGCAGGAGCAGTCTGACTGTTTCTGAATGAAGGAGACAGCAGGAGCAGTCTGACTGTTTCTAAATGAAGGAGACAGCAGGAGCAGTCTGTTTCTGAATGAAAGAGACAGCAGGAGCAGTCTGTTTCTGAATGAAAGAGACAGCAGGAGCAGTCTGTTTCTGAATGAAGGAGACAGCAGGAGCAGTCTGTTTCTGAATGAAGGAGACAGCAGGAGCAGTCTGTTTCTGAATGAAGGAGACAGCAGGAGCAGTCTGTTTCTGAATGAAGGAGACAGCAGGAGCAGTCTGACTGTTTCTAAATGAAGGAGACAGCAGGAGCAGTCTGACTGTTTCTAAATGAAGGAGACAGCAGGAGTAGTCTGTGCCTGCTTCTGCAGGGAGAGAAGGAGATCCAGATCCATGCATTCAGCACCTGGTGGTCGCACCCAACGTGTGCAGTGCAGAAAGCAAAACCTGCTTGTCCTGGCCAACTTTTTAGTCCAGCCCTTGTTCCTTTAATCTTACAGGGTGGGGACTTTTGGGGTTAACGGCTGTCAAACCTGAATAGTTCACAGAGCAGACTCTTCCTTTCATGCAGCAGATAATGTTAAAGAGAAACAAATGCAATTCAAATAAAGAGGAAGTGTGTTTTAAACGGAGAGATCTGTCACCAGGAGAGACTCCTTTAAAGGGGTATTCCAATCTTAGCTTTTGGCAAAAAACGATTGCGGTTATTCCATCTTTCTGTTGAAGAGATAGCAAAAAAAAAAAAAAAAAAGCTGCGTCAAAAATCGCGTGTGGTGCAAAACCACTTAAAAAAAAAACGGAGCTGATTTTTCCAGGCAGAATTTTCTGCCTGCAAAAAAACTGTGTGAACAGGGCCTTAAAGGGGTTGTCCAGTTTCAGAAAATGAATGTTATTTTTTGCATAATTTAAAAAAAATTATACAATTTTCCAACATTCTTTCTGTATTAATTGCTCACGATTTTCAAGACCTCTGCTTGAAGTCATTTAGTAGGAACCTTCGTTGTTTACTTCCAGAGGATAAAATCCTGTCCATGGTCATGTGATGGCCACACAGGTGCAGGACTGATTACAGTAAATTCCATATTACAGTATATGTATCAGAGTTGTACCCTCTAATGATCCCAGCACCTTGTGTGTATGTCACATGACCATGGACAGAATTGTATCCACTAGAAGTAAACAATGAATGTTCCCATCAAGCAGAGATTGTAAAAATCGTGCACAATTGTTTTAAAAAATAAATAAAAAAGTATATTGTAAAATAGTATAGCTTTTAATTATACAAAAAACAACAACATTATGCTGAAACCAGGCAACCCCTTTAAACATTTATGACACATCCACGTTATATGCCATAAATGAACACTAGGTGCTAGTCCCACCTCTGGGACCCTCAAATATTGAGAAAATTGGGGTCCCACATCACCCTATTCACCAAGGCCTTTTCCGCAGTGCACTCAATTGAGAGGTGGCCGTGAAGGCTATGCAAGTTGGGCCTTATTTACACGAGCGTATTTAACGTCCGTGATAGGCGCGTGAAAATCATGCGTGTCGCACGGACCTATGTAACTCAATGGGCCCGTTCAGACAGTCCGAGATTTTCACGCAGCGTGTGTCCGCTGCGTAAAACTCACGACGTGTCCTATAGTTCATTGTTTTTCGCACATCACGCTCCCATTGAAGTCAATGGGTGCGTGAAAATCATGCGCGGCACACGGATGCACTTCCGTGTGTTGTGCGTGTTTCGCGCAACAGTTGTTAAAGAAATGAAGGGAAAAATAAAACCACATCCTTCATTTCGGTTTCTAAACATAAAAACAGAGTGTCATAACGATGCGATATGCACGAAAATCACGCAGCCACGTACCAAATACTGATGACACACGGAACTGCAATGCACAAAAAACGCTGCGTTTTTTGTGCGCACAAAACGCACACGTTCGTGTGAATTTTGCATTACAGAAAAAGCCAAGCTAGCAGTGTTTGGCTCTTTCTAAAACTCCCATAGAGTTCCATGGCTGGCAGCCTATTAATTTGCAAAACAACCAGAACCGATCAGGCATTTATGACATATACATGTAAAGTGGATATTCCATAAATGGTTAAGATGGGAATATGATTTTAACCAGTTCCCGACCGTTGGCTGTGTTTTTACGGCCAGCGGTCAAGGTCCTTAAAACCTGCGCCATAAACTATTTACGGCGCGGGTTTTAGCTTTCTGCCCGAGCGATCGGGCAGCTGAATGTCCGGTCTCCGGCTGTCCGTGACTGCCAGGGACCCTGAGGAAAGGTTAGAAGCAGCTTTCGCTGATCCCTTGCACACAACGCTCAATGAGCGCTGTGTATATGAATAGAGGCAGCGGCAGCTCCACTGTCTCTATTGCTCCCGGTGATCATGTGACTGGTCACATGATCGCCGGGATGGCGTTAGTGGCAGACTGCTGCTGAGTCTTACTAGACCCAGCACAGCCCTGTTAGTGACAATAGTCACTATGAGAGGGCTGATTTCCCCTGTAACTGGGGCTGCTGTGTGGAAAAACATGGCATAAAAGAAAAAAAAAATAAAGTCCCCAAAAGGTCTTTTCTGGCCTTTGAGGGACAGACCATAGTAATACAAAAATAAATTTAAAGTGCAAAAAATATTAATAGTACACATAAAATACCCACTCCAAAAAACCGTCCCCCCCCCGCCAATCATTGTCATAACGCTAGCGCTGACCCAATTACCCTAAAAATAGACATGTAATATATTCAAGTTTACGGTAGACAATGACCATCAAAAGGCGTATTTTAGGGTAAAACTATGTTATTACCAGAAAAAAAAAATAGCTAAAAAAGCTTTTTTTTTTACTATTATTTTCAAACTTTAAAGAGGCTCTGTCACCAGATTTTGCAACCCCTATCTGCTATTGCAGCAGATAGGCGCTGCAATGTAGATTACAGTAACGTTTTTATTTTAAAAAAACAAGCATTTTTGGCCAAGTTATGACCATTTTTGTAGTTATGCAAATGAGGCTTGCAAAAGTCCAAGTGGGTGTGTTTAAAAGTAAAAGTCCAAGTGGGCGTGTATTATGTGCGTACATCGGGGCGTTTTTAATACTTTTACTAGCTGGACGCTCTGATGAGAAGTAACATCCTCTTCTCTTCAGAACGCCCAGCTTGTGACAGTGCAGATCTGTGACGTCACTCACAGGTCCTGCATCGTGACGGCCACATCGGCAGCAGAGGCTACAGTTGATTCTGCAGCAGCATCAGCGTTTGCAGGTAAGATCGACTTACCTGCAAACGCTGATGCTGCTGCAGAATCAACTGTAGCCTCTGGTGCCGATGTGGCCGTCACGATGCAGGACCTGTGAGTGACGTCACAGATCTGCACTGTCACAAGCTGGGCGTTCTGAAGAGAAGAGGATGTTACTTCTCATCAGAGCGTCCAGCTAGTAAAAGTATTAAAAACGCCCCGATGTACGCACATAATACACACCCACTTGGACTTTTACTTTTAAACACACCCACTTGGACTTTTGCAAGCCTCATTTGCATAACTAAAAAAATGGTCATAACTTGGCCAAAAATGCTCGTTTTTTTAAAATAAAAACGTTACTGTAATCTACATTGCAGCGCCTATCTGCTGCAATAGCAGATAGGGGTTGCAAAATCTGGTGACAGAGCCTCTTTAAGCCTGAAAAATTATAAAATAGCAAAAAGAATGTGTATAAAAATGATAAAAAAAAAAAAAAAAAAAAAAAAAGAAACCTGCATTGTCTACGGAAAAAACATTGCAAAAATCACATCGCCAGCACAACAAATAAAAAAAATTAGCCCAGTCCTGAACCGGTTAACGAAATATGGAGGGACATTCATAGCAGAAAAGAGAACCATAAATGTATCCAAAATATTTCCATGCCATGTTCTCTTTGGTTGCAGTACACTTTGAAAAGTCTGAACCTAGCTTTACTGTTTATGTTGTGCAGTGTAAATGGTCAAAGTACTTTCATTTCATACGTAAATAAGAATTTAAAAAAGGTCAAAATATGCAGAAAATATTTGGTTCATCTACGCAGTTTAATAAAGCATTATGAACATAATTGTGGACGCACAAATGTTACACGGATTCAGTTTTAATTTAAACATATTCCTAAAAACATTCAACTTATATTAGAGAAGCCATGCTGAATGTCATTATGGTGGAGCGCTTGAAGAAGGCCGCTCTGACTCGTCCCATCTATGAATTACATGGAGTGCTATTAATTTAAATTGCCCGCCATGTAACGCTGCCCTCCCCCTGCAGCAGCCTGCAGGGATAGTGTATGGTCAGAAGCGGCTTTTGCCAGCGATAACAGGCGAATACCAGGGTTTAGAGATGCCAGACCTGCACTGATCAGCTGGCTTATCGTTTAGAAAGGGGTTGCCCTTATGAAACAAACCCTTTAATTCAACTTGTTCAACTTTTTTTTTAAACATGTTTTTGTCCTTGATATTTTGTGCGCAACAGTCATACGAAAATCTCAAGAAAGCGGTGTCTCCCCAAAACCCGTGTGTTGCCCTGCACACAAACGTGCTTTTGCGGCCGCAATTCCCCCGAAAATCCATGGGAGAATTCCGGCCCCATTCATTTCTATGAGGCCATGCACACGACCGTAGTTTTTACGGTCCATGCATGGCCCGGGAGCCCGCACCGCAGAAAGAACGGACATGTCTTATTACGGCCGTCTTCTGCGGTCCGGGCTCATTGAAAATAATGGCCGCGGCCATGTGCATGGCCCGGGATTTGCGGGCGGCTCGCGGCTGACAGTTCGCAGCCGGCCGACCCGAAAATCACGGCCGTGCACATGGCTACAGTCGTCTGCATGAGGCCTTACATTTGTCTGTAACCCTGGGCGAGAAAATGTTCAGAATAAAGGATTGAAGAAGAAGCAAAGAATATTTTTATTACTATGAAGATCATGTAGCCCAACAAAATATATGGACAGGGTTTGTCCTGATGGTGCATTGGGGAGCGATTTAGTTCTGCGCCCTCTTTACAAGTTTAAAAATAGTAGATGACCTGTCATGTCAGCATTAATGTCTATGGTACGGAGAACCTGAAAAGCCAGTTGATCCATCAGGTGCAATTATATTGACATTTACAAATATACAACTACAGGATCCCATACTCTTGGTAACAGCAATATTAAGTGCTGTGAAAAAGGATTTACAATCTTCCAAGAGGTTCCCTTGTTGTTTCATATTTGCCAGTGTGCCCGCATGTGGTCAGTAGGTGCTTACCATCCAACTCCTGGCTCCACTCTTCTATCAGTAGGGTCTACGGCTCTGTATGCGGTTTGCCATCTTGCCACAAGCTCTACTGTACATGTACAGTACATACACTGGTCTGTGTCCTACAGAGTACTGTATGCAAGCTGTACATCAGAGCCATGTACTGTCTGTGTATAACCCATATCATCCTAAGAGTCCAGAGTCAAAGACAAAAATATATTTTTTTTAAAGTTTTTTTGCGTGGACATGATAATCACTATTTAATGGGTGATCTCACCACACATATTTATAGCATATTGGTAGACTCCCACAAACAGTAATGGCAGATCCTCACTAATGGAATCCCTACCGATACTGGGAATATAGACCTCATGTTCCCCATGTGGAGAAGTATACCTTCAATAAAATAAACGAGAGCATTTAATAGAAAGTAATGGCCATCGCTATACTGCAGTCAGCAAGCATGGGACACTGACTCCATCCTAGAGCTGCATATTACATTCAAAGGTCACAATGGACGCCCCCTACAGTGGTAGGCCAACTATCACTACTTTAAAGAGGCTCTGTCACCAGATTATAAATGCACTATCTCCTACATAATCTGATCGGCGCTGTAATGTAGAGAACAGCAGTGGTTTTTATTTTGAAAAACGATCATTTTTGGGGAAGTTATGAGTAATTTTTGATTCGTTTCTTAAAGACCAACTGGGCATGTTTATACTTTTGACCAAGTGGGTGTTGTAAAGAAGTGTATGAGGCTGACCAATCAGTGATCAATCAGTGTCATACACTTCTCATTGTTCCAGCCCAGCTTCTTTCACTGCACAATCACACTGTGCTGTGGATCATGCTGGGCTGGAACAATGAGAAGTGTATGAGGCTGATTGGTCAGCTTCATACACTCTGTACAACGCCCAGTTGGTCTTTAACCGCTTCCCGACCGCCCACTGTATATTCACGTCGGCACTTGCTGGGCTCTGTGCAGTGCCGACGTGAATTCACGGTGGGTGTTAAAAGCGCGATCCGGGTGTCTCAGAGTAGCGCTGACACCCGGATCGCGCTGTTATCACCTGCCTCTGGTCCCGGAGATATGATCGGGACCTGATTAGTTCAGGTCCCGGTCATGTGATCGCAGGGAAAGTGTGTTGTAGCAACAAACTGGAAAGTTTGTTGCTATAACAAACTGGAAAGTTTGTTGCTACAACAAACTTTCCCGGGGACCGATTGCTGGTGCTGCAGTCGGTTATAAGGCAGAACCGGGGGCCATATAACAGCCCCCGGGTCTGCCATGCACAGCAGCCTATGAGAACCAGCCGGATGCTGGTTCTCATAAGCTTCCTGTCAGTGGGACTCTCAGCTCACACTGACAGTTTATAACACGTTACACTACCTTACACTACCTAGGTAGTGTAATGTATTATAGCAGCGATCAGTGCTGCCAGGCTTCAAGTAAAACAAGTAAAAAGTAAAAAATAAAGTAATAAAAAAGTTTCATAAGTGTAAAAACAAGTTATAAAAGTTACAAAAAAAAAAGAATGCTTTTTTTTCCTATAAGAAGTCTTTTATTATAGGAAAAAAATGAAAATGTTAAAAAAAAGTACACATATTTGGTATCACCACGTTCGTAACGACCCAAACTATAAAACTATAATATTATTTGTCCCGCACGGTGAACACCGCAAAAAAAATAATTAAAAAACAATGTCAGAATCACTTTTTTTTGGTCATCAACCCTCCCAAAATATAGAATAAAAAGTGATCAAAAAGTCGCATGTACCCCAAAATAGTACCAATAAAAACTACAACCCGTCCCTCAAAAAAAGCCCTTACACCGCTTTTTTGACGGAAAAATATAAAATTATGACTCTCAGAATATGGGGACACAGAAAATAAATAATTTTATCAAAGTGATTTTATTGCGCAATCGCCACAAAACATAAAAAACCTATATACATATGGTATCGCCGTAATCGTACCGACCCGCAGAATAAAGTAAAATGTCATTCATACCGCACGGTGAAAAGTGTAAAAAAAAAAATACAAAAAACATTGTCAGAATTTATGTTTCTTTGTCACTTTGCTTCCAAAAAAATCTAATAAAAAGTGATAAAAAAAAAAAATCAAAAAAAAAAAAAACACATGTACCCTAAAATGGTACTAATGAAAAGTACAGATTGTCCCGCAACAAATAAGCCCTCACACAGCTCCGTTGGAGAAAAAATAAAAAAGTTCTGCCTCACAGAATATGGCGATGCAAAATGTGCAGTGTGTCCAAAAGCGGATAATATCGGGCGCCATTTATCAGTGCGACAAAGGCCACATATCTGCGAATTATTATTTATGTACCCCATTATTATACCCTCTTATTATGCCCTGATGTACTCTGCCCAGTTTACACATACCCCCACATTATAAACTGAGATACCAGCAAAACGCCAAACAGAACAGTTACCAAACAAAATCTGCGCTCCAAAAGCCAAATGGCGTTCCCTCCCTTCTGAGCCCCACAGCGTGCCCAAACACCAGCTTACGTCTACATATATGACATTTTGTATCCGGGAGAACCCGCTCAACATTGTATGAGGTATTTGTCATCAGTGGCACAAACTGGGCACAATATATTGTGCATTAAAATGGCATATCAGTGGAAAATTTTAATTTTCACTTTACACCATCCGCTGCGCATTAACGCCTTGGCGCACCACGACTTAATAGCATGTTGTGGTGCGAGGGGTTATATATGGAGCGGGCTCACGCGCTTTGCCCGCTCCATATTCTGCAGGTGTCCGCTGTGTATTACAGCTGACACCCGGGGACTAACGGACAGGAACAGCGATCACGCTGTTACAGGAGCCTGTAAAATGACATTATACTGCAATACATTAGTATTGCAGTGTATTGTACCAGCGACCTAATGATCGCTCGTTCCAGTCGCCTAAAGGGACTTTTGGGAGGTTTCCACTGTTTTGGTACCTCAGGGGCTTTGCATATGCGACATGACACCCAAAAACCATTCCAGCTAAATTTGAGCTCCAAAAGCCAAATATTGTTCCTTCCCTCCTGAGTCCTGCCGTGGGTCCAAACAGCAGTTTATTACCACATATGGCGTATTGCTGTAATCAGGACAAATTGCTTTACAAATTTTGGGGTAATTTTTCTCCTTTATTCATTGTAAAAATTAAACATTTCTATGTTTTTTCAGAAAAAAGTAGATTTTCATTTTCACGGCCTAATTCCACTAAATTCAGCAAAAAAACTGTGGGGTCAAAATGCTAACTATACCCCTAGAACAATTCCTTGAGGGGTGTAGTCTTCAAAATGGGGTCAGTTTTGGGGGGATTCCACGGTTTTGCTTACTCCAGGGCGTTGCAAACGCGACATGGCACTGAAAAACAATCCAGCAAAATCTGCGCTTCAAAATCCAAATGGCGCTCCTTCCCTTTTGAGCTCTGCCGTGGGTCCAAACAGCAGTTTAGTACCACATATGGGGTATTGGCGCAATCGGGAGAAGTAGCTTTACAAGTTGTGGGGTGCTTTTTAATCTTTATTCCTTGCAAATATTTTTTTTAATATTTTTTCAGAAAAAAAGTAGATTTGCACTTTCACAGGCAAACTCCAATAAATATAGCAAAATACCTGTGGGGTCAAGATGCTCATTATACCCCTAGATAAATTCCTTGAGGTGTGTAGTTTCCAAAACGGTCTCACTTTTGGGGGATTTCCACTGTTTTGGCACCACAAGACCTCTTCAAACCTGACATGGTGCCTAAAATATATTCTAAAAAAAAAGGAGGCCCCAAAATCCACTAGGTGCACCTTTGCTTCTGAGGCCGGTGTTTCAGTCCATTATCACACTAGAGCCACATGTGGGATATTTCTAAAAACTGCAGAATCTGGGCAATAAATATTGAGTTGCATTTCTTGGGTAAAACCTTCTGTGTTACAGAAAAAAATGTATTAGGGGGGATTCACACGAGCGTGTATTCGGTCCGTGCGGGCCGCGTGGTTTTCACGCGGCACGCATGGACCAATACAAGTCTATGGGGCAGTACAGACAGTCCGTGCTTTTTGCGCAGCGTTTGTCTGCTGCGCAAAAAGCGCGACAGGTTCAATAACTCTGCGTATTTCGCGCATCACGCACCCATTGAAGTCAATGGGTGCGTGAAAACCACGCAGGTTGCACGGAAGCACTTCCGTGCGAACCGACTGAAACAGCGCACCAGCTGTCAAAAGGATGAATGTAAACAGAAAAGCACCACGTGCTTTTCTGTTTCCGACCATCCAAACGGAGTGTCTTTGCGATGAGCGAAGCCGGACAAGCGAACCGAACTTCACCGGGTTCGGCCGAACTAGTTTTGGCCGAACCCGGCAAAAAAATTATCGGTACGCGACGTCAGGAGATAGTCACTGTCCATGGTGCTGAAACAGTTTAACTCTTTCAGCACCATGGACAGTGACTGAGTTAAACGGTTTCAGCACCATGGACAGTGACTTCCGATCCCAATATACATGAACCTGTAGAAAAAAAAACGAAAGTTCTGATTTACCGCTAACTCCCGGCTTCTTCCTCCAGTCTGACCTCCCAGGATGACAATTCAGTCCAAGTGACAGCTCCAGCCAAGCACAGGCTGCAGCGGTCACATGGAATGGCACGTCATCCAGGGAGGTGGGGCCCAATGTCGAGAGGCGCGTCACCAAGGACGCGTCACCAAGGCAACGGCCGGGAAATTCTCGGTAAGTACGAACTTTTTCTTTTTTTTCAACAGGTTTTTCAATAGGATGTGTTCGGCATTCACTGTCGAGGGTGCTGAATGAGTTAGCTCTTTCAGCACCTTGGACATTGACGGCCGTCGACTAGCCTCATCTCTATGATGGCGGCTGCGCGAAAATCACGCAGCCGCGCATCAGACACGGATGACACACGCAGCTGTCAAATGGTTTTTGCGCGCGCAAAACGCAGCGTTGTTTGCGCGCGCAAAAACGCAACGTCCGTCTGTATCTGCCCTTACAAATGAATATAAAATAAAAATACAATTTGTAAATTTCACCTCTACTTTGCTTTAATTCCTGTGAAGCGCCTAATGGGTTAAGAAACTTTCTGAATGCTATTTTGAATACTTTGAGGGGTGCAGTTTTTAATATGGGGTGATTTATGGGGTCTATCTAGTACATAAGGCCCTCAAAGCCACTTCAGAACTGAATTGGTCCCTGTAAAAATAGCCTTTTGAAATTTTCTTGAAAATGTGAGAAATTGCTGCTAAAGTTCTAAACGTTGTAACGTCCTAGAAAAATAAAATAAATGTTCAAAAAACTATGCAAATATAAAGTAGACATATGGAATATATAAAATAGTAACTATTTTGTGTGGTATTACTATCAGTTTTACAAGCAGATACATTTAAAGAGGCTCTGTCACCAGATTTTGCAACCCCTATCTGCTATTGCAGCAGATAGGCGCTGCAATGTAGATTACAGTAACGTTTTTATTTTTAAAAAACGAGCATTTTTGGCCAAGTTATGACCATTTTTGTATTTATGCAAATGAGGCTTGCAAAAGTCCAACTGGGCGTGTATTATGTGCGTACATCGGGGCGTGTTTACTACTTTTACTAGCTGGGCGTTCTGACGAGAAGTATCATCCACTTCTTTTCAGAACGCCCAGCTTCTGGCAGTGCAGACACACCGCGTGTTCGAGAGATCACGCTGTGACGTCACTCACAGGTCCTGCATCGGACACGCGACCCTTGTCCTTGTTCCGGTGGCTGATACACCGGACTGTCGGGCTACGGCACATTACGTGCCAATAGTGATTTTTAGCAGCTTCAGCTGCTCCCCCGGTACTCTGATTGGCTCCCTGTTGTTTAAATAGCGTCTCTTCACTTTCTGACACCACCCCCAGACGAAGGCTCGAGGGCCGAAACGCGCGTCGGGGCTGATGCCAGACAGTGTGACTCGTGACATGGGTAAGGTGCTCTGCTCTATTTTAGAGCTTTTACTCCTGATTTTCTTTTGCTAATACTCTTATGCATACACCTAATGGTGTTTCCATTGTGAGTGATTTGTGGCTGTGCCTGAACTCCTGCATCTGGCTATAATTAACATGTACCACTTGGCTGTGGTCTCTACCTATTGAAATGGATGCAGGTCTTTATGCATTACGGCTACACACACATTTATCAATTAATCAATTAATTGATATTTTTTCATCCTTCCAGTGTCACTTTGCTACCTAGTGCATTACAACTCAAATAATTTATGTAATCTATGTATCATTGTCTGGTATCTTTCTTACACTGTGGCAATCATCTTTAACTTTTAATTGTCTTTTTGTTAATTGTTCTAATAAAACTTGTTATTTTTAAACCAATCCTTGGTGTGTCGGACTCCGTTTTTAGGTTTATAATAGTGTTTAAAGTAAAAGTCCAAGTGAGCGTGTATTATGTGCGTACATCGGGGCGTTTTTACTACTTTTACTAGCTGGGCGTTCTGACGAGAAGTATCATCCACTTCTCTTCAGAACGCCCAGCTTCTGGCAGTGCAGACACACAGCGTGTTCTCGAGAGATCACGCTGTGACGTCACTCACTTCCTGCCCCAGGTCCTGCATCGTGTCGGACGAACGAGGATACATCGGCACCAGAGGCTACAGTTGATTCTGCAGCAGCATCGGCGTTTGCAGGTAAGTCGATGTAGCTACTTACCTGCAAACGCTGATGCTGCTGCAGAATCAACTGTAGCCTCTGGTGCTGATGTGGCCGACACGATGCAGGACCTGGGGCAGGAAGTGAGTGACGTCACAGCGTGATCTCTCGAGAACACGGCTGTGTCTGCACTGTCAGAAGCTGGGCGTTCTGAAGAGAAGTGGATGATACTTCTCGTCACAACGCCCAGCTAGTAAAAGTAGTAAAAACGCCCCGATGTACGCACATAATACACACCCACTTGGACTTTTACTTTAAACACGCCCAGTTGTACATTTGCAAGCCTCATTTGCATAAATACAAAAATGATCATAACTTGGCCAAAAATGCTCGTTTTTTTAAAATAAAAACGTTACTGTAATCTACATTGCAGCGCCGATCTGCTGCAATAGCAGATAGGGGTTGCAAAATCTGGTGACAGAGCCTCTTTAAAATGAGAAAAAACATAATTTTTGCAAATTTTCTCTAAATTTTGGCGTTTTTCACAAATAAGCAATGAATTTATTGACCAAATTTTTCCACTAACATAAAGTACAATATGTCACGAGAAAACAATCTCAGAATCGCTTGGCTAGGCAAAAGCATTCCAGAGTTATTAACACATAAATTGACACGTCAGATTTGAGAAAATGGGGCTGGTCATGAAGGTCAAAATGAGCTCGGTCGTGAAAGGGTTAAGAAACGAATTAGCATAAATCTAAAATTGCTCATAACTTGCTCAAAAATGGTTTTTCAAAATAAAAACCACTGCTGTTATCTACATTACAGCGCCGATCAGATTATGTAGGAGATAGGGCACTTATAATGTGGTGACAGAGCCTCTAACTCAAAGGTACTATTAGATATAGTTATCAAGCACCTATGGGTCTACTTAAAGGGGATCTCTGCTTTGGACAATCCCTTCTTGTTGGAAGGGTCTCTTGACCATAAACAGATTACAAAGTCTCCCCCTGCTGGGACCCCCCACTGATCAGCTGTTCTATGCAGGGACGCCTGGCAGGAAGTGTTCAATTTCCCTGCAGTGCCACCCCAGGGGTGTTAACCACTGACTATTTACATTTAATGATATCACACAATTTGTATATGTGGGCGATACACAATAATTTTCAAGGCTTTGTGTATTTACCCTGGGAAATTTGTACAAATGCTCTAAATCATTCGAATCATAACAATCACGACATGAAAAACGGCCTTAAAACCTTGAAGACTATAATAAAAAAATCACAGTGGAGGCCATTATTTCCAAATGACTTCAAACTGTGGTTCCTCTTTTTAAGGAAACGCAATCTACCAGAATTACCGCAGGAACACATTTTATCCAAAAAGTTGCAAAGAACAAAAAAATATATATATGCAGTCACCGTTAACATATTATCCGTTGCTCAGAACCATTTTGCAGTACCAAGAACAATTGTAAGTGTTTGATACAACAGTGAAGAGGCCATGCCCCTCTGGTAAATGCTACAGCCCCTTCACTCTACAATGGTTCAGGTCCCTGGGGTTAGTCCCGCCTGAACACACATTGATCGCCTATTCTAAGCATGGGACATTAAATGTAAACTCGTCTAAGATCCCTTTACATAAATGACGGACTTCTGCATTGTACTAGAAAGGTTTTAAAAAGAACATCCCGAACAAAACAGTGTTATTCATGTGTTATGCCTATTACAGGGCCTGGGGTGGTGGTACTTGACCCAGGGATTCTCAATTGAGAATTCTATGAATGACTGTCATGTGTTGTGCCATCATGCCCTATATTGGACATAATGCGTGCATACGTTAAGCCCAGAGCACTCTTTTAAAGGAGTATGAAGAGTAATTGCAATTACATAAAATACAAACGCAGGATGACTGTCACAATATTGTGATAATTCCTCTTTATTGGTCATCTATGTTATAGTAGAAAGAAAAAAAATGCACCAGAGATTGGAATGGAGGTGGGTTCAACATGTAATTATAGTGTACAGCCCCTTTAAGACAATACATGGTTACCAGCCTCATCACCAGCGCTGTGCACCTGTATTATGAACACACGCGCAGCTGTTCTTCACTCCTCCGCCTCCACAGCTACAAACAACACTACACTTATATTTAAATAATGCCACATATCTCCCAAAGAAGGTACAGCACTGCCAAGTGTGCCAGCCATAGCCACGGTTAATATCGGGCAGCTGTAGCAGTAACGCCGCTTTAAAAATATAATTAGCAATACAGTTATATTGGCTCCAAAAGTGGTCTGATTGCCCCCTAAAATCTGCATTTATTTGTCTATCCTAGCACTATGGGGTCTGTAAAGTAAGGGTATGTGCACACGAGGGCATTACGTCCGTAATTGACGGACGTATTTCGGCCGCAAGTACCGGACCGAACACAGTGCAGGGAGCCGGGCTCCTAGCATCATAGTTATGTACGACGCTAGGAGTCCCTGCCTCGCTGCAGGACAACTGTCCCGTACCGTAATCATGTTTTCGGTACGGGACAGTTGTCCGGCAGCGAGGCAGGGACTCCTAGCGTCGTACATAACTATGATGCTAGGAGCCCGGCTCCCTGCACTGTGTTCGGTCCGGTACATGCGGCCGAAATACGTCCGTCAATTACGGACGTAATGCCCTCGTGTGCACATACCCTAAGGGAGTCTGGCAGAAAACCCTGTATCCCCCATATATCGTTGAGCTGAATCGTGTGTTTTGGTCCCTAGTTTCACCTTACATGAGACTTCCGGGTGCCGCGCGTGATTCGCGCAACATTAGTAAAATGAGTGAATGAAAGCAGAAAAGCACCTCGAGCTTTTCTGTTTGTAAACATAAAATCAGAGTGTCGTCATGATGCCGGCTGTGCGAAAATCACGCAGCCACGCACCATATGCTGATGACACACGGACCTTTTGCGCGCGCAAAACTGACACGTCCGTATGAATAAGGCCTAATAGTACCCTCCTTCCAGTGTCAAACAGCAATAGTGCTGTTTTGGGCGGCACAGACTTTGAAAGCGCCCTCCAATGTATGACACACAGAAGGTGGTATCACTGTGTGGGCATTCTATTACTCCCTTACAGAAATTGTACCCCCACAGTGACCCTCCACAGTAATATGCCTCTGTAGTGCCCCGCACACACACAGCATTATGCCCCAGTTGTGCCCCGGCACACACAGCCTCATGCCCCTGGGGGCCCCCGCGCACACAGCATTATGCCCCTGAAGGCCCCCGCACACACAGCATCATGCCCTTGAGGGCCCCCGCACACACAGCATCATGCCCTTGAGGGCCCCCGCACACACAGCATCATGCCCCTTAGTATCCTGCCTCCATAGTGCCCCCACAGAGTATTCTGCCCACATAGTGTTCCCACACAGTATAATGTCCCCATAGTACCCCCTACACAGTATCATGCCTGTGCACAGGATAATGCTCTCCCATAGTGCCTCTAGCACCATATCATGCCCCGATAGTGTTTCCCCACACACAGTATAATGCTCTCATAGTGCCGTCTTACAACGTAAAAAGCCCCCAAGATTTTCTATCATTCTCTCTCCCATTGTATTGCTACACTGTGAGCAAATTCTTTGAGGAACCCACATATTTTATTCCAGTGATATATATATATATCACTGGAATAAAATATGTGGGTTCCTCAAAGAAACAAGTAGTATCACAGAGTGGGAACTCTTCATAAAACATAACCTTTATTCATTGTACAGATTAAAATACTCTAGGAAATTCTTTTGATACACAAATACCCCTGACACAATCAGGGTTGAATCAAATAAGCAATCCACAATAATCACCTGGAGTATCCAGAAAATGATATCAAGGTGGCGTAATGCCATATACCACCTATGGACGAACTCCAGAATTACACAAATTCTAGCTCACACATTTAGGGCTTATTCAGACGAACGTGATATACGTCTGTGAAACGCGCATGATTTTCACGCGTCTCGCACTGACCTATATTAGTCTATGGGGCCGTGCAGACAGTCCGTGATTTTTACGCAGCGTGAGTCCGCTTCGTAAAACTCACGATATGTCCGTTCTTTGTGCGTATTTCACGCATCACGCATGCCACACGGAAGCACTTCCGTGCGACCAGCGTGATTCGCGCAACAGAAGTCAAAAGTATGAATGAAAACAGAAAAGCCCCACGTGCATACAAACAGAGTGTCATAATGATGGCAGCTGCGCGAAAATCACGCAGCCGCGCACCATATGATCATGACACACGGAGCTGTTAAGTGCCTTTTGCGCGCGCAAGACGCCGCGTTTTTTGCGTGCGCAAAACGCACCTGCTCGTGTGAATCCGGCCTTAGTGTCATTTCTACGCACCAAATACTGCATAAAATGACCACTTCATAACCGTCCCAATGCGTTTCCCCAACCTAGTGGGTTCATCTGGGGACAAAACTGGACAATTTGTGTGTCATTGGAGACCTATAAAAAGGTACACACACAAATTGTTATAGGAACAGAAAAATTAAAAGAAAAGAAAACTGACAGAACTTGAACATGGACACCATGGAACTCTTACAGGTTCTGTCATGGTTTCCGCCATATTCCCAGACATTATACCTTCGCATGCTGCACATTTTGTCTGGGATTTTTGGCTGAATCTGGGACGGAGCCTTCAACACAGATATGAACACAGTCTTAGAGAATCCACAACTCTGCTGCGTGACCATAACAACAGGATTTAGCAGATCTCATTGTAACGGATAATGGAAGTGCAGTTCTATAGAAAGAATAAATGGAGAAGTTACACAAAACTGTACTGCTTATTTACAGATACAGAACTTTGTTTCCACACCCAGAAAAAAACAAATAAAGCTGCAGTGCAGATGTCCTATTTCCACTCCAAGGTCAGCTGATTTACCAGACTGGGGGGCAGAACAATCTCACATACTGCCGAAAACACATTTGCCAGTAGTAATCGTGACTCAATCAATACTACATATACGTTGGACAAATGCATAGATTGTAATCTGAGAAATGGCGGAATAAGGCATCGCTCACATCTGCGTCGGGGTTCCGTTCATGGGTTCCGCCGGTCGACTATGCTATTAATTCAGCCCAAAAAAAAAAAGAAGCCTTACCGAACAGAGACAAATGGAAACCTTTAGAAATCAATGGTAATGCAAACGGAAAGCTATGGTTCCCGTTCATGGGTTCCCCTGATGGAAAGGTCTGACGGAACACATGAACAGAACCGCAACGCAGATGTGAACGAAGCCTAAAGCTGGCCACAGAATCTTCTGTTGGGTCTGCAATCTAATATCCACGTAGTGGCAGAATGTTCCCTAAGAGAACTGTTGGCCAAACACATGTGGAGTGCAACTTTTTCTATTACATAGACGATCTACTCATCAGTTATTTTAACGGAGCATTGGGAGATAAGCGGCTCACAGACACCTCCGGAAGAAACACATAAGGGTCAGACAGAAAATATTCATCCGATCAGATCCAGGTACCCCTAGATGTTAAGGAGCATATGGCATCACCTATGGACATTAGATGGTCTGGCTTGCCAATCAAAATAAGATGTACATAAGTGAATATTCACCTTTTTTTTTTCCTAAATAAGTCCAAAATTCTGTGCTAATTATTATAATATATCTTTCTATATCAAATTTTCTGATATAGAACGCCAAAACTCCTGCAAAGAGAAAGCTATATATCTTTATAGTGGTCAGAGCTCCAGCGCCCTGCATAGACATGGAGTTTAAAGGGAAGGTGGCACAAATTTTTTTTTAAATATATAATATTGATTTTAGTAGGATATTAAAATAAATTTTATTTATTTGTGTTCTTGTGCTGTACTTTTGTCTTACTTTTACTTCTCTATGGGGGCTGCCATTTTTTTTTTCATCTCTGTATGTGTCTATTAACGACACATACAGAGATGGAATACGGCACATACATCCCCATAGAGAATGCAAACGGGAGCCGTTCCATTCACTATAGCGTATGCTGTCTGTGTGGGAACGGCGCATGTGCCGCTCCCACACAGACCAAAAGGAAGGTCTTTGGCAGAGCGGACCGGAAGCCGTGGCCGGACAGTAAGATGACGACTTCCGGTCGCGGCTTCCGGCCATATGTTCAAGGCAGCGAAGACGCAAGGTATAGGAGCGGAGGCGGCAGGAGCAGGTAAGTTATCTTTGTGTATGTGATGTGTGTATTATGTTCTTGTTATACGGTCTTATTACCACTGTATCTAATCCTCCTACACTATGCATTCGCTCAGAAAATGGCGGCACAGAGTGTAGGAGGTTTGAAGATTCAACCCCCGCCTTCTCCTGGCACTAGCCAGAGTAAGGGAGGGCGGATTGTGTGAGGACACTAGAGAGAGTGTGTCTACCCCAAATTTGCAGCATAAAGCAATGAGGTTGCTTTACCACATTGCCAATGCTGCAATTTTGGGAATTGCTCCCTCTAGTGACCAGCACATGGAAATGTTATAAATTAGAATCTAATTTATAATATTTCCTGACTTGTGAAAAAATTAAAACAATGTGTAAATCAGTTATATACTGTTTAACTGAAAAAAAAAAATTAAAAAAAATTCTAGCGACACATTCCCTTTAAAGATAACACCTGGCTACCTGCAGTTGCCCATAGGGTGAGCGGAGGGACTTCCTGCATACTGTTCATACATTGAATTACATAATAAAACTGTAATGATGGGGGTAGGGAAACGGACAAGTGAGCCCTAATCTACCCGCCACTCTGTCCCTGCCTACTTGCAACGACCCGCCCTAGGCGACGGAGTACAACTGGGCGGCGGTCCCTACGCTCAGTAAGTGCACGAGACAAACAGACAAGGGTACACAAAGCTAAGGGAAATGGGGCAGTTGCCCACGGCAACACCGTGAGCAACAAGAGTGGTGAACGAGCCGAGTCAAACCAGGAGTGTACGAGGTACCAAAAGCAGAGCAGGAGAGTAGTCAGTAAGCCAGGGTCAGTATGGAGCAGGATAAATAGTAGAAGCTGTAGCTGGGCCAGGAAACCACACGAGAAGAATCACAAGCAAAGGAGGAACAGGAAAGGCAGGTATAAATAGACAGAGGACGGGAGCTAGCTCCGTCTGGCCAGGCTGTGATAGGCTCTCCCACTCCTAAGCCTGCCAGCCTGAGTGGTGGAAGCTGGAGTCAGTCTCAGAGACATAGACTCAGGTGCAGACTGATTACCTATGGGCGTATACACAGAAGTTGTGCCTGGCAGATCCTTTACAAAAACCATATAGGAGTAAGCTCCTAGGCTAGTGGCAGATGCAGATAAAACAGGCGTTCTTATTTAAGAAATTAATTAACAGAATTTTAGACCTTATGTAGTTACATGGTGTGAGGAAGGTAGACACTCACTTTAACCCCTTCAGGACCCAGCCTGTTTAGGCCTTCAGGACCCAGCCAATTTTTTCAAATCTGACATGTGTTACTTTATGTGGTAATAACGTTGGAATGCTTTTACCTATCCAAGCGATTCTGAGATTGTTTTCTCGTGACTTGTACTTTATGTTAGTGAAAAAATTGTCAATAATTTTGGTATTTATTTCTGAAAAACACCACAATTTAGAAAAAATTAGCAAAAATTAGCATTTTTCTAAATGTAAACATATCTGCTTGTAAAACAGATAGTAATACCACACAAAATAGTTACTAGTTGACATTTCCCATATGTCTACTTCATGTTTGCATCGTTTTTTGAACGTCCTTTTTTTTCTAGGACGTTACAAGGCTTAGAACTTTAGCAGCAATTTCTCATATTTTAATGAAAATTTCAAAAGGCTATTTTTTCAGGGACCAGTTCAGTTCTGAGGTGGCTTTGAGGGCCTTATATATTAGAAAATCCCCAGAAGTCACCCCATTTTTAAAACTGCACCCCTCAAGGTATGCAAATCAGCATTCACAAAGTGTTTTAACCCTTTAGGCGTTTCACAGGAATTAAAGCAAAGTAGAGGTGAAATTTACAAATTTTATTTTTTTTGCCGAAATTCATTTCTAATACATTTTTTTGGGGAACACAGAAGGTTTTAGGAAAAAAGAACGAACCAAGATCCAGCGCTGGGTGTGGGTTAAAAAGGAACTCCTGTTCCAATTTTATTGATGACAAAAGTTAAAATTGGTTGAACTATATGCATGCCATGAATAAGGACACAGACGTGTCAGAAACGCGTAGGCACATTTGAACAGGGCTTACTCCAATCCTTCACCTAACATTCATTCCTGTACTCTGCCACAGAACTACTTCATATAGTTCAACCAATTTTAACCTTTGTCATATCAATAAAATTGGAACAGGAGTTCCTTTTTAACCCACACCCAGCGCTGGATCTTGGTTCGTTCTTTTTTCCTGTTTACCGCTAGCCGCGCGGGAATCCGGGCGCTGTCTGTACCCAGACACATCTAAACGGTGAACTGGAGATCTACCTCCCCTCTTCCCCATTCATAATTTTTGTGTATACAGAAGGTTTTACCAGAGAAACGCAACTCAATATTTATTGCCCAGATTCTGCCGTTTTTAGAAATGTCCCACATGTGGTCCTAGTGTAATTTATAATGGACTGAAGCACTGACCTCCGAAGCAAAGGAGCACCCAATAGATTTTGGGCCTCCTTTTTTTTAGAATATATTTTAGGCACCTTGTCAGGTTTGAAGAGGTCTTGTGTAGCCAAAACAGTGGAAACACCCCAAAAGTTACCCCATTTTGGAAACTACACCCCTCAAGGAATTTATCTAGGTGTATAGTTAGCATTTTGACCGCACAGGTTTTTCGCTAAATTTATCAGAATTAGTCTGTAAAAATGAATATTTACAAGAGATAATAAAGAAAATGCACCCCAACATATGTAAAGCAATGTCTCCCGATTACGGCAATATCCCATATGTGGTAATAAACTGCTGATTGGACCCATGGCAGCACTCAGAAGGGAAGTAGCGCCATTTGGATTTTGGAGCACGGATTTTGCTGGATTGTTTTTCGGTGCCATGCCGCCTTTGCAACGCCCTGGAGGGACCAAAACAGTGGAAGCCCCCCAAGTTACCCTATTTTGGAAACACCCCTCAAGGAATTTTTCTAGGGGTATAGTGAGCATTTAGACTCCACTGGTCTTTTGCAGAATTTATTAGAATCAGGTGGAGAAAATTAATATCACAATTTTTTTCCACTAAAATGTTGCATTTTCTCAAGGGATAAAGTAGAAAAAAAAACAACCAATTTTTGTAAAGCAAATTCTCCCGGGTACGGAATTACCCCACATGGGGTCATACGTTTTTTTCATTAGAAATGAATTAACCCTTTCAGGACTGATCCATTTTTTGCTTTCTTATTTTCGTTTTTCACTACCCGCCTTCCAAGAGCCATAACTTTTTTCTTTTCCGTCAGTAGAGTGATGTGAGAGCTTATTTCTTGCGGGAGGAATTGTAGTTTCTATTGGTACCATTTAAAGTGCCATAAAAAGTACTGGGAAACTGAAAAAAAAAAAAAATAGGAAAATATAGGAATATAGGAAAAAAAAAATCTGATTCCATTTTTGGGGGTTTTCGTTTTTACAGCTTTCGCTGTGCGGTAAAAATGAAAACGACAGCGATTTTGGCAGTTTCAATTATTTAAGTTTTTTACGGTGTTCACCGTGCGAGTTAAATAATGGTATATTGTAATAGATCGGCCTTTTACGGACGTAGCGATATCAATTCTGTTTATTTTTTTACATTACTTTTGAAGAAAAATGGGAAAAGGTTTTTTTTTTTTAACTTTAAACTTTTTTTCTTTCTCACTACTAATAACTTTAATTCTTCTACACATTTTATTAGTCCCCTTAGGGGACTTGTACCAGCGATCATTGGATCGCGGGTACAATATGCTGCAATACTAATGTATTGCAGTGTATTGTTATTTTTACAAACTCCTGTAACAGCGCGATCACTGTTCCTGTCCATTAGTCCCGGGTGTCAGCTGTAATACACAGCCGACACCCGCAGTGTAGGGAGCGGGCTCAGCACGTGAGCCCGCTCCATACATCACCCCCGCACCATGACGTGCTATTAAGTCATAGTGCTCAAACGGGTTAATGCACAGCGGATGATGTGAATATTGCAATTTTCCAATGATATGCCATTTTAGTGCATAATATGTCGTGCCCAGTTTGTGCCCCTGAAGACAAATACGTTAAGCGGGTTCTCCCGGGTATGGCGATGCCATATATGTGGGCACAAACTGCTGTTTGGGCACGCTGCAGGGCTCAGAAGGGAGGGACGCCATTTTGCTTTTGGAGCGCAGATTTTGCTTGGTAGTTTTTCTGTTTGGGGTTTGCTGGTATTTCAGTTTATAATGTGGGGGCATATGTAATCTGTGCGGAGAACATCAGGGCATAATAAGAGGGTATAAAAATGCGGTAAATAAATAATAATTCATAGATATGTGGCCAGTGTCGCACTGATAAATGGTGTCGGATCTTATCCGCTTTTAGAAAACACTGCACATTTTGCATCGCCATATTCCTGGGAGTCAGAACGTCTTTATTTTTTCACCACCGGAGCTGCGTGAGGGTTATTTGTTGCGGGACAATCTGTACTTTTCATTGGTACCATTTTGGGGTACGTGCGATTTTTTTGATCACTTTTTATTAAATTTTTTTGCAAGACGGGTGACCAAAAACAAGCAATTCTGACAATGTTTTTTAGTTTATTTTTTGCGGTGTTCACCGTGCACTATAAATGACCATTATATTTTATTCTGCGGGTTGGTACGATTACGGCGATACCATATGTATATAGTTTTTTTTATGTTTTGCAGCGTTTGCGCAATAATATCACTTTTTTATAAAATAATTTATTTTCTGTGTCTCCATATTCTGAGAGCTGTAACTTTTTTATTTTTCAGTCAAAAAAGCGGTGTAAGGGCTTGTTTTTTGCGGGACGGGTTGTAGTTTTTATCGGTATTATTTTCGGGTACATGCGACTTTTTGATCACTTTTTATTCTCTATTTTGGAAGGGGTGGTGACCAAAAAATAGCGATTCTGGTGTAGTTTTTTATTTTATTTTTTTGGGGTGTTCATCGTGCGGGAAAAGTAACATTATAGTTTTATAGTTGGGGTCGTTACGAACGCGGTAATATCAGATATGTGTACTTTTTTTAACGTGTTCATTTTTTTCCTATAATGAAAGACTTATTATAGGAAAAACATTTTTATTATCTTTTTTTTACTTTTTTCACTTGTCCCACTAGGGGACACTTAGACTTGCAGCTTTGATCGCTGCTAGAGTACATTACACTACACACGTAGTGTAATGTACTCTAACTGTCATTGTGACGTGACAGTCACACTGACAGGAAGCCTCGGAGGACCGGCAGAGGCTGCTCCTCCGAGGCTTCAGTACATGGCAACCCGGAGGTCATTGTCTGACCTCCGATTGCCGTGACAAGCATCGGTAGCCCCCACGATCACTTCGTGGGGGCTGCCGATGTGCTTCAAACCAATTAAATGCGGCGACGGCAATCAGTCGCCGCATTTATGGGGTTAATTGCCGAAATTAGTGGCGATGGTCTGCTGACCGGCAAGGCTGGAGTGTCAGCTGTCGGGGACAGCTGACCTCCCGGTTCCCAGACACTGTCCGTTAGGACAGTGTGCGCTGGGAACTACTCCGCAATAGTACATCTGAATGCGGGAACTAACCCCTCTGCAGGACGTACTATTGCGGAGCAGCGCGTGAAGAGGTTAAAGACTATGGACACCTTTGTGCCGAGATTTTTTTATTGTTAATTTGCTTTCTAAATGCAAAATTAGGCAATAGTCTTCATTATAAATTTCCTACCATTTTGCTACTGTAGAGTCTGTGTAATTCCAAACTCTGATCAGCCCATGATAGATAAACCACAGCTCCAGCCCCCACCCTAAAAAAATATTGTTTTTAACATATATATATATATATATATATATATATATATATATATATATACACACACACACACATACATACATGTCTGATCCACTCCTGGTTCCCGTTCCACGTGTCTGATTTTCAATATCGCTGCCGCAGTTTCAGACTTCGCTATGAAAAGCTTCTTCGGAAGTCTGAGACACGCCCCCACGGAACTGCTGTGGAATACGGGAACACTACGTCATCACACCTATCACCACGGCAATGTGTCCACAGAGTCCCTCCAGAGTACAGATTTGGCGCATAGTCAGAGTGCGTCACATGTGCAACATTTATGTTTTGGTATTTAGGTGGGTCTTCTGTGTAATGCAGTGTATGGGCTATACCATCTAAGCCCTAATTTTCTCCTATTTAAATGAACTCAGATTGTATTTTTGATATTACCGTTGTAGTTTAATATTCCAAACTGACCACGACCAGAAAAAAAAAAAAGAAAAACTTCAACAGATTGTGTGTTGTAGGCCCTTTGCATGGATGAAGATGCTCAATCAATGGCCGACAATAGGGATAACAGTTGTCATGGTAAGTTTATATAACAATTGCCTATGACCAGCATTACTGTAGTCAATTTAAAAAGAGTAGGCCGCAGAAATTAATATGGATGAACACCGTGCTGACATGCTGTTTGGCGCAATTTTCATGCTGTATATCTGCAAAATCTTGTGACCAATAACGAATACACCCACCAGTTTTACTTGCAACTTGAAAATGATTGTTTGTCGCATTTTATGGCCACATCACGCCCGCATCAATGTGGCACTACCCTAATGAATGATGTTGTTCATGTGGAACATCGAAACATGTTACTGACGAAGCACAAATCTCCGTCTAAATATTACTGAACACAAGCTAAATGAAATTTTATTAAAAAGGAATCTGTCATTTCATAGACCAGAATGTAGAAAGAGTTAATCCTAAAGACGCAGAGTTAGCAGCTTGAGATGGATGAACTTCTTGTTAAAGATTTTGCAATCTCCTGACCTTGACTTATGAACAAAGTGATACAAGATGTAACTACACCTCAAAACATCACAAGATACAGAACAAACAATGGTGCATTGGCTGCCGTCTTCTGCTCCCTCATATAAAGCGGTTCATAGACAGGCGATGGAACCCGGCCAATAGTACTTTGGGAAATAACATAACAAACATATACAACCATTCATAGACAAAGATCACCAGGAGCAAAAGCAGTAGATGTATCAGAAGTCAGTCAGTCAGTCAGTCAGGCCAACTATAGGGTGATTTTTCCACAAAACAGTGGGGAAAATGCATGCAGATTTTGCCACAGACCTGCTGCTGATTTCTCCCTTTGCATTGGAAAGGGTGAAAGCCACAGCAAACCCACAATATAATAGGCATACTGTTTTTTGAAAACCCCATTCACATGTATAGTACTGTACTTTGTTTCGAAATCCACACCAAAAATGTACAACAGATCCGCTACTTCTGGACGTGTAGACGCATCAATACTAAAAAAAATTGCAGCCACAAATTTAAAGAGGCTCCGTCACCAGATTATAAGTGCCCTATCTCCTACATAATCTGATTGGCGCTGTAATGTAGAGAACAGCAGTGGTTTTTATTTTGAAAAATGAACAATTTTGAGCAAGTTATGAGCAATTTTAGATTTATGCTAATGAGTTTCTTAACCCCTTCCCGCACCTTGACGTAACTGCACGTCGATGTGTGCAGTAACTTCGTGCACCTCGACGTGCAGTTGCGTCAGTGCTTTGACATTTAACCGCCGCGCGGCACTACACTGCAGAGGCGGTTAACTGTGCAGGGTGTCTGCCCTGCATTCCCTGTTGCCGATCAGTGGCCCATCGCCACTGATTTCGGCAGTTAACCCCTTAATTGCGGCGTTCGATTTTGATCGCCACATTTAAGTTGTTTAGCGCAGATCGGCAGCCCCCACGGCAACCGGACGCCAGATAATGGCTTCCGGGCTTCCTGTCAGTGTGACTGTCACGTCACAATGACAGTTGGAATGCATTACACTATGTAGGTAGTTTAATGTGTTCCAGCAGCGATCAGAGCTGCAAGTCTAATTGTCCCCTAGTGGGACAAGTAAAAAAAAAATAAAAAAATGTTTTTAAAAAAGTGGAAAAATAAAAGGGACATAAACAAGAACTGCTTCTTTAAAAGTCTTTTATTATAGGAAAAAAATGAACACGTAAAAAAAAAAAAGTACACATATGTGGTATCACCGCGTTCGTAAAGACCCAAACTATAAAGCTATAATATTATTTTTCCCGCACTGTGAACACCGCAAATAAAACAAAAACAATGCCAGAATCAGTATTTTTTTGGTCACCACCCCTCCCAAGATATACAATAAAAAGTGATCAAAAAAAAATTTATATGGCGATGCAAAATGTGCAGTGTTCCAAAAGCGGATAGGATCGGGCGCCATTTATAAGTGCGACACCGGCCACATATCTGCGGATCATTATTTATTTATGCCCCTGATGTACTCTGCCAGCCTACATATGACCCACATTATAAGCTGAAATACCAGCAAAACGCCAGAGCTACTACCAAGCAAAATCTGCACTCCAAAAGCCAAATGTCGCTCCCTCCCTTCTGAGCCCTACAGCGTGCCCAAACAGCAGTTTACGTCCACAGATATGGCATCGCCATACCCGGGAGAACCCGGTTAATATTTTATGAGGTATTTGTGGCACATACTGGGCACAACATATATTGCACTAAAATGGCATATCAGTGGAAAATTTTAATTTTCACTCTGCACCATCCGCTGCGCATTAAACCCTTTGCGCACCATGACTTAACAGCATGTCGTGGTGCGGGGGGTTATATATGGAACGTTTCACGCGCTGAGCCCGCGCCATAGGCTGCGGCTGTCAGCCGTGTATTGCAGCTGATACCCGGGACTAACGGACAGAAACAGCGATCGTGCTGTTACAGGAGCCTGTAAAAATCACAATATACTGCAATACATTAGTATTGCAGTGTATTCTACCAGTGATCTAACGATCGCTGGTTCAAGTCTCCCAGGGGGACTAATAAAATATGTAAAAACAAAAGTAAATAGTTATTATTAGTGGAAAAAATTAAATAAATATTGAAAGTCCAAAAAGAAACCCTTTTCAAATTTTTTCTCTAAAGTAATGTAAAAAAATAAAAACAATACACAAAATTTGTATTGCTGAGTCTGTAAAAGTCCAAACTATTACAATATACCATTATTGAACACGCACGGTGAACGCCGTGAAAAATAAAGAGTTTTAAACGGCAAAATCTTTTTTTGGTCACCTTGGCTCTACCAACAAATTTAATAAAAAGTGCTCAAAAAGTCTTATGTACCAAAAAATGGTACCAATAGAAACTACAGCTCGTCCCGCAAAAAATAAGCCCTCACACTACTCTATTGACTGAAAAATAAAAAAGTTGTGGCTCTCGGAAAGCAGGGAGGAAAAACGAAACAGCGAAACATGGATCAGTTCGGAAAGGGTTAATTACTTTCTAATGAAAAAGCATTTATGACCACATGTGGGGTTTAGCCGTACTCGGGAGAAATTGCTTTACAAATGTTGGGGTGCATTTTCTCCTTTATCCTTTATGAAATTGAAAAAAATGCAACTTTTTAGTGGAAAGAATGTTGATATTAATTTTCACGGCCTAAGGCCTTATTCACACGGACATGTCCGTTTTGCGTGCGCAA
This sequence comes from Rhinoderma darwinii, assembly GCF_050947455.1. Taxonomy (NCBI): domain Eukaryota; kingdom Metazoa; phylum Chordata; class Amphibia; order Anura; family Rhinodermatidae; genus Rhinoderma; species Rhinoderma darwinii. The sequence goes on along the minus strand of NC_134688.1, from coordinate 129,606,735 downwards.
AAAACGCTGCGTTTTGAGCGCACAAAAGGTCCGTGTGGCATCAGCATATGATGCGCGGCTGCGTGATTTTCACGCAGCCGGCATCATGATGACACTCTGGTTTTAGGTTTACAAACAGAAAAGCACGTTGTGCTTTTCTGTTTTCATTCATTGTTTTTACTACTGTTGTGCGAATCACGCACGGCACCCGGAAGTGCTTCTGTGTGCCGTGCGCGATTTGCACGCACCCATTGACTTCAATGGGTGAGTGCAGCGCGAAACACGGGCAAATTTAGGACATGTCATGAGTTTCACGGAGCGCACATACGCTGTGTGAAATTCACTGACAGTCTGAACGTCCCCATTTACTTATAGGTCCGTGCAACGCGCGTGATAATCACGCGCTTAGCACGGATGTATAACACGTTCGTGTGAATAAGGCCTAATTCTAATAAATTCTGCAAAAGACGTGTGGGGTCTAAATGCTCACTATACCCCTATATAGATTCCTTAAGTGGTGTAGTTTCCCAAATGGGGTTACTTTTGGGGGGCTTCCACTGTTTCGGTCTCTCAGTGGCTTTGCAAATTCGACATGACACCCAAAAACTATTCCAGCTAAATTTGAGCTCCAAAAGCCAAATAGCGCTTCTTCCCATCTAAGCCCCGGTGTGGGTCCAAACAGCACTTTATTACCACATATGGGGTATTTACGTAATAGGGAGAAATTGTTTGACAAATGTTGGGGTGCTTTTTCTTCTTTATTCCTTGTAAAAATTAAAAATGTCTACGTTTTTCCAGAAAAAAAAAAAGTAGATTTTTACCTTTACAGACTAATTCCAATGAATACAGCAAAACAACTATGAGGTCAAAATGCTAACTTTACCCCTAGAAAAATTTCTTGAGGGGTATAGTTTCCAAAATGGGGTCACTTTTGGGGGGTTTCCACTGTTTTCATCCCTCCAGTGCATTGCAAACGCGGCGCGGCACTGAAAACTATTCCAGCAAAATCAGAAATCCAAATGGTGCTCCTTCTCTTCTGAGCCCTGGTGTGGGTCCAAACAGCAGTTTATTACCAGATATGGGGTATCGCTATAATCGGAAGAAATTGCTTTACATATGTTGGGGTGTTTTTTCTACTTTATTCCTTGAAAAATTGTAACATTTCTACGTTTTTCACAAAAAAAGTAGATTTTCATCTTCACATACTAATTCAAATAAATTTAGCAAAAACACTGTGGGTTCAAAATGCTAACTATACCCCTAAATAAATTCCTTGAGGGGTGTAGTTTCCAAAATAGGGTCACTTTTGGGGGGTCTTTACTGTTTAGCCAGCACAATACCTATTCAAAACTGACATGGTGCCTAAAATATATTCTAATAAAATGAGGCCCCAAAATCCTCTAGGTGCTCCATTGCTTCTGAGGCCGATGTTTCAGTCCATTACCGTACTAGGACCACATGTGGGATATTTCTAAAAACTGCAGAATCTGGGCAAGAAATATGGAGTTGCATTTCTTGGGTAAAACCTTCTGTCGTACAGAAAAAAAATGTATTGAAAATGAATTTTGGCAAAAAAAAATAAAAATGAAATTTGTAAATTTCACCTCTACTTTGCTTTAATTCCTGTGAAACGCCTAAAGGGTTAAAACACTTTCTGAATAGTCTTTTGAATACTTTGAGGGGTGCAGTTTTTAAAATGGGGTGATTTATGGGGACTTTCTAATATATAAAGCCCTCAAAACCACTTCAGAACTGAACTGGTCCCTGAAAAAATAGCCTTTTGAAATTTTCTTGAAAATATGAGAAATTGCTGCTAAAGTTCTAAGCCTTGTAACGTCCTAGAAAAATAAAAGAACGTTCAAAAAACTATGCAAACATAAAGTAGACATATGGGAAATGTAAAATAGTAAGTATTTTGTGTGGTATTAATATCTGTTTTACAAGAAGATACATTTAAGGTACAAATATGGACCAGTAAAATAAAAATAGTCCATGGTTTCTGTGGAAATCCGCATCCCACGTGTTGACATTGCAGAACACATGTAGAAACATGGCCATAAAGAAACATGCATGTGTGAATAGCTCAACAGAAAACAAATGGTTCTGTGCTAGACTGTAATACAGTGCCCAACATGTATTAACAGTACTATGCTCCATATGTTTCAGTAATGTTTGATATAGATTAAAAACACCACAATGCTGTATACCTCCGCAAGAATGAAATACCACCCTATTCTGAAACTGTACACACTCATCCTAAATGCAGTTGTATAGATTTTGTACATCAGCCCTTAGGCGACTCCGCACAAGGCCACACCACTTCTGGAACTGAAAACCTGCCGATGTTAATAAATGTGTTCTTGCTGTGATAAGCAGACTTATTTTTCTTAGAACGGTTTTAATGAAAATCTGCCTCACTGTAATGCACATGCCCCCACCCCAAAAAAAAAATACAAATACAACAAAAGACAACAACACAGGGATTCTACAGTTTCAGTTGCCCACAAAACTTATTTCTGGGACAGACTTTTAAAGTTCACACATTCCTGTACTAGTTTTACTTTCACTTCTACAACTACTGATCACTATTAGGCCCTGTTCACACACCGTTTTCTTACACATTTTTTGAGGTGGAAACCGCGTCGGAAAATGCGCCAAAAAATGGCCGAAAATGCCTCCCATTGATTTCAATAGGAGGCGGATAAGTTTTTTTCACCGCCAGCGACATGCCCTATCTTTGGGCGTTTACTCCTCTGATCTCCCATTGACATCAATCAGAGAAAGCGTATTTCGCTGCGTTTTTGCCCCTGGCACTCAATGGCTGCGAGCGAAAAACAGAATTTTGAGCCAGAATTTTCTGCCTGCAAAAAACTCAGTGTGAACTCAGCCTTACTAGACATTTAACAGCACTGTGTAGTAGTCTTGTACCCCTTCAAATGACCAAGTTTTGGGATCAAGGACCAGAGACATTTTTCATTTTTCATGCCTTATTCACACGACACTGAAAAAAAATGTCCATTAAAAACTGATCAACAGTCAGTTTTTCATGACCGTTTTGCATCAGTATGTCTCTAAATTTTCATCCATTTCCAGTCCGTCTGTCCGTTTTTAATGGCCGTTTGACATCCATTTTGCATCAGTTTTTCATGGCAGTTAAAAAAAAGCCTGACCAATGAAATTCATCAGGTTTTTTTTGTCCCAACCCCCTGAAAACAACCAAAGGAAGGTCACATGTTCACCTAGAAACGATTTACAGCCTCCCTGTATAATGCCATATACCTCCTGTATATGATGCCACACACCTCCCAGTATATACAGCACAGACCCCCTATATATGCCGCACAGACCCCCTATATATGCCGCACAGACCCCCTATATGATGCCGCACAGCCTCCCTGTATATGATGCCACACAGACCCCTGTATTTGCCACACCTCCATGTATATGCTGCCACACAGCCTGACTGTAGATGCCACACAGTCCCGATGTAGATGCCACACAGTCCCGATGTAGATGCCACACAGCCCCGATGTAGATGCCACACAGCCCCGATGTAGATGCCACACAGCCCCGATGTAGATGCCACACAGCCCCGATGTAGATGCCACACAGCCCCGATTTAGAAGCCTCGACGTGAATGCCCTACATACTCACTGATGCAGCTCTGTCTTCAGGTAAGGTCCCTGGTCTTCACGGGATCTGCGGCGACGCGATGACACATACTCAAGATGCAGCACTGTCTCCGGTGGTCTGGTCGCTAGTCTCACGGGATCTGTGAAGGCGCCGCGATGATGTCATTGCATCGCCTTCGCAGAACCCGTCAGACTAGCGACCAGACCAGAAGTAGTCAGCGCTGCATCTGTGAGTATGTGTGGTCGCACCGCCAATAGCCTGCAAATCCCCATGTCCCAGATCCGTTTTTAACAGTTCTTACATGTATTGACAGCCGTTAAAAACGGATCCATTGACCTCTATGGGGGGCCGTCAGGCCGTTAAAACGGCCAAAAATAGGACATGTCCTATTTTTTGACGGCCATTATTCACGGGCCGTTAAAAAAACGGCCGTGTGAATGCACCCATAGAACATAATTGTTCTGAAAACGGACGTGTGACGGTCGTTAAAAGGACGGCCATCACACAGCCGTTTTTCACTGTCGTGTGAATAAGGCTTCGTCTCTGTATTCCAGACCGTACAGCTTTTTATATTTTTATGTCAAAGCGGTTAAATGAGGCCTAGTTTTTTGAAGGAGATATAATTTCTGGTTTTACCATTTCAGGGTTTTACATTTGGTTTTACATTTGCATTTCATATTTATTGGTTTAATTTTGGAACTACAAGAAAAAAAAAAATAAATCCTGTTATTTTTCGGTTCACACACCTATTTTCAGACGTAATTTAGGCGTTTTACGGCTCCATTACGTCTGCAAACATCTACCCATTGCTTGTAATGGGTTTTACGATGTTCTTTTCAGACGCGGTGTAATTTTACACTTCGCTGTCAAAATATGGCGCATAAAAATAGGCCCACATCAAAGAAGTGCATGTCACTTCATTGACTTCATTGAAAAACAGCTCCAATTACGTCCGTAATTGACACCGCGAAAAACGCGAGTACTTGCAATTACGTCTGAAATTCAGGAGCCGTTTTCACCTGAAAACAGCTCCGTAGTTTCAGACGTATTTTGCGATTTATGTCATAGCCACAGAATATGCCATAAAGGTCTGCTAGATGTGGGTCACGGCTGTTTTCCTATGGAAGTTAGAATAGATTCACACGTGGCATAGTGTTAAGACAATGAATTGGCTGCAGCTAATCCGCAGCAAAAACAGCATGTTTTGTGTGTGGATTTTGTTGCAGATTTGCCACAGACTGTGGCGGATTCCACTCTTTGCAATGAATGCAAAGGATGAAATCCAAAGCAATTCTGCAGTGGATGCACAGATTTTGCAGTGGATTCACTGCGGCCTGATATGTGGCGTGAAATTATCAAACGTGTGAGCTTGATCATTTCTTTAACTTCTATAGTAATTAATGGACAGGACCGCACATTCTCCACCTGATTACGGTGGCACATAGGTCGGGTGACCCCTTTTCTTGAGATAGATGCAGTGCAGGTCCCAGCTCTGGGAACCGAACATATCAGACATTTGTGGCATATCCCATGGAAATACCCCTTTAAAGTTTGTAGTTACGCATATGGTGATGCCAAATATGTGGGGATTTTTCAGCGTCATATTTTATTTTACAAAATACATATTTTATTTATTTAAAAAAAAAAAAAAGGGTTTTGTTTGTGCACTTTATTTTTTTTATGGACTATACATTTTTCCATTTTTTTCGTCTCATATAGGTACTTTATTTATTTTTACTCTTGCTTTGTATCACAGCCCCACTTCTGCTGCTCTTGGAGGTGCACCGGCAGTCCACGCAAGATCATCATGAGGAGAATATGTCATGGTGCGGCAACTGACATCAAAGTTGGATCGAGGGAGGATCTGACCCTCTTCCCCCCCCCCCCCCCCCCGAGACCTCCACAGTATGAAGGGGCCACAGTGCTCCAGGAATTCAAGTGAATTGGGATCTCAAGTTGCAGTACCAGGCACAGCCGCACAGAGGAGTCACTGTCTGAGTAAACAATTTTGCGGATCAGAAGGGTTCCTGGGGTTGGAACCCCACCAATCAAACATTGATGGCCTAAGGATAGGTCATCAGTTTCGGGCTGCCAATAAACTCCTTCAATAGTTTTACTTCAAAGCTCAGGCAAAGCACTAGTATAGTATTTACAGAACCCAGGCTGTTGTAAGCAGTACCGATATTCTGCTGCCTGCAACCGAAAGGCTTGGGAAAGAAATAGTGGGGTATTTGCTTTGCAAAGTTATTATTTGATCAGTCTTGCTAATTAAAAACAATTAGGCCCAGTTCACACTTCAAAATAAGGGGAGAAGTACAAGGCCACATGCACACGATGTGTATTACGTGTGAATTTGGCACGCAGATTTTTTTGTGGCAAACCCGCAGCGTAATACAGTACCAGTAAAGTAAAGGATATTTCAAGTACAGTATCTCAACTACACACTGCAGAATTTTTCTGCACATAAATAGACCTGATGTGCGGATTTTAAAATCCACAGCATGTCAAATTATCCTGCGTTTCCTTCTCAGAATTGTATCAGGCAAATTTTTGAAGAATGAACCAATTTACGAAGCATGACATCTGCAGCTGCTTCCGCATAAAAATGTAAGATCTGCATCTAAAAATCAAACTACATTATGTTTGGATTTTACCTGCAGAATTACCTGCAGTTTTCATGCAGATTCTCCGAATTAAATTCTGCATGTAGCCTAAAGCTACGTTCACACGTAACGGAATTCCTGCGGATTTTCAGTCCAGAATTGGGGGCTGAAAATGCAGCTAGTTACAGAAGCAGAAAAGGGGAGGAGATTTTAACAAATTTCAACCACACGCTGCAGAAAATTTCAATGCAGAAATTGACCTACATGGGGAATTTTTAATCCACAGTATGTCAATTTATTCAGCGAAATAACAGGAAAAATTTATTTGCACAAATACTCTGAATTCAATGGGGAAGTAAAATTCCACAACAAATACCATCGTTGCAGATTTGTGCTGCGGAAATGCTGTGGATCTGCAGTAAAAATCTCAAGTAGGAAAATATTTTTAATAAGCCCTATTTCCAGTTTAAAATACAAAATATATTTACTCACCTTCCCTGGGATTTCCATAGCAATGCCGGCTCCCCAGTCTGGTCTCTGCGCTGTCAGCTGCACAGAAACCAGCCGAAGGACAGGTGAGCGTCGCTATAAGAACGCCAGGGGAGACGAGAATGTTTGTTTTGTTTAATCTTCTCTTACCCCCTCTCCGAAGGAACAAATCTGGCTGAAAATCTTCACTAAATCAAACACGATTTAGTGTGGACTTTGAAGGACTTCCCTGCGATATCTGGGTCGGATTTGCTTGGGTGAACTCACATGCGGCAGATTTTGTTGCAGAAAACTTCTGCGACTAAAAATCAGTTCCATTCATCTAAATTGTGTGGATTCTGCAAATTACATTCAGATGAATGAGAACGGACTTTCAGTCGCAGAATCCAGACTAAAGGGGGTTTTACACAGGACGATTAATCTGGCAGATAATTACCCTGTGTAAAAAGGGCAGTGATAGCAGATGAACGAGCAAACGCTCTAGCATCTGCTGGTTGGATCATTTTAAAAAAAAAAGTAAAAGATTATCGTTGTCGGCAGCACATCTCCCTGCTCCGTGTGACAGGAGCAAGTGAGCGCCGATCAACGATGTTCCGATCAGCGCATGCTGCACCGGCCGAATGTCGGCCGGAGTAAAAGGGCTTTAAGGCCCCCTGCACACATAGCGGATTTGTTGTGGGTTTTCCACAGGATATCCGCAGCAGAATCCGCTCGTGCGGATTTTGCTGCAGATTTCACCCCTTCTACGTAAGGGTAGAAAAACGCTAGGCGTGAACAGGGCAGATACGATGCGTCAAGCTGCACAGCGTATCCACCCTGAACAGCGCAGGAAATGCAGTGCGAGAAAACAGACCACGCTGTGGTGCATTTTTTCGGGCAGAAAGCAGCCCCTCAAAAAAACATTCCTACTTACCCCCTCCCTCTTTTCTGCGAGTAGTCCTGCCTGCTGTGATGACGTTGCAGGCCCTGTGACCGCTTCAGCGGTCAAATGGAATGAAAAGTCATCCCAGGAGGCCGGACTGGAGAAGAAGTGGTGAACTCTGGGCAAGTATAACTTTTTTCCTTACCTTTTGCAAATGTCGCAACACACGCCACTTTGTTGCGGGTATAAGAATTCCATTGAATTCAATGGGGAAAACCTGCAGCACAAGAGCAGCGATTCCACAGCATTAATTGATAAAACCGCACGTCAATTTATGTGCGTTTTTTCCAGCAACTTTTTTCCGCTGCGTAGGGGGAAGAGGTTTGTTGAAATCTTAGCCACACTGCTGCTACTGTAATACGCTGCAGATTTTCTGCAATGAAATCTGTTCCGGAAGATCCGCAGCGTTTGCACCTAGTGTGTTCCTACCCTTAAAGAGGGAAAACTGCAGTGAACATCCAGAACAGAATGTGCAAACCGCAAGTGTACAAATCTGCAGCACGCGCCAATTTCCGTGCTGAAAATGTTCCGCAGCACGTGGATGAGTTTTTCTAAATCTCATTCATTTGCCTGCAACAGTCTACCATTGCAGATTTTCTGCCCACATATCTAGATGGAACATCTGCAACAAATTCACTACGTGCGCAGGGGGCCGAGGAGTACGCTGGGTATGGATTAAAATAAATAATAATTTACTCGCATTTCAAATCCCCTGCCGCTGCAACCTGCTGAGGAAAGGGAGGGGGAGGATTGGAACTGCTGTGATCACTAAGTCTGCTGTGAATTCTTGCAAGGGTGGCACTGCTGCGACCAGTATAGTAGGAGAGTGGGCCTGTGGTGACAAGTGTGGTGGGGGGATTGTATAGGACTACTGGAGAAGTTAGGGAGAAGCATGCTGTGATTGATAGGGATATTTGGAGGTGTGGTCGCCCTCTTGTGTTCACTGGTGACCAGTGTGGTAAGGGGCTGCTGTGACTATTGGGGAAGAGATCCTGTTGTAAGAAGTGCGGTTGTGGGGGGGGGGCTACTGAGGAAGGGGGGCTGCTCTGATGACTGGGGACACAGCCACGGGTGCAGTGCAATGGATTAATTTTGCAGCATATCCCTCATCTTTCTGAGCTAGCTCCTACACCTTGAAAAGTATTATGCAGGCCTGGATTTGCCTAGCCTAGTCCAGTCTAAACCTGGGTATGAAAATTGTTGCCAAACCTCGAGCATAGAAAGCCTATGTAATGACCGGGGGGTAGGGAAACGGACAAGTGAGCCCTAATCTACCCGCCACTCTGTCCCTGCCTACTTGCAACGACCCGCCCTAGGCGACGGGGTACAACTGGGCGGCGGTCCCTGCACTCAGTAAGTGCACGACAAACACACAAGGGAATACAAGCAAGGGAAAGGGGCAGTTGCCCACGGCAACACCGTGAGCAACCAGAGTGGTGAACGAGCCGAGTCAAGCCAGGAGTGTGCGAGGTACCAAAACGAAGAGCAGAAGAGTAGTCAGTAAGCCAGGGTCTGTATGGAGCAGGAACAAAATAGAAGGAGCTGTAGCTGGGCCAGGAAACCACACGAAAAAGAATCACAAGCACTGGAGGAACAGGAAAGGCAGGCTTAAATAGACCGAGGGCGGGAGCTAGCTGAGTCTGGCCAGGTTGCGATAGGCTCTCCCACTCCTAAGCCTGCCAGCCTGAGTGGTGGAAGCTGGAGTCAGTCTCAGGGATGTAGATTCAGGTGCAGACTGATTAATTAAGGGAGTTAACCCCGAAGCTGTGCCTGGCAGATCCTTTACAGCCTATTTGGATTTACTCAATTAAAAGGTATTTAAACCAATGTGGTAGACCTACCCCAAGCTATACGTTTCTGGATACGCTTTTATCATCTTCTACAGTCAGCGACACATATTTCCCTCTGTAAATACTCCTGGGAAGTATTACTGAGCAAACGCATCCCAGATATCCCTGAACACGCTCAACTAATCTAATTTATGTTTCTGGCTACTAGAATTACACTAGCTGGGGCATGGACAAATAACCTAGATATCCTGGATTACGGTTAATGAGAAACTTTCTAGAAATTCTTAAAGACACGGTTGCACCATTCGAGAAGAACTGGTCCCCTTGGGTCCAATACTCTGTGGACATGAGAATATTCTCTGCACCTGCTTAATCGTCAGTTGGAAATAAGATTATTACACTTTCTTTAGCTTTCCTCTTCCTCCCTTTTTTTGTCTCCTTCATCCTTGTTCTGTTTTGGCTTCCCCGGAGTCCACTTGGAGGTCTTAATTTTTGTATCGTCATATTATGTTATATGTCATATAATATGTTCCAAAAATAAAAAAGAAGAAGCATCCTGCCCTTTCTTGGGGCGGGTTTTGCTCTTGAACCTTACTTTGAAATCAATTAAAGACAGGAAAAAAACAGCGCCATGCTGCTCAATGCGGTTTTTGATGAAAAAACGCTAGCGGATTTTACAGGTGAATAAGGTTCCCAAGCCAAAAAATATATAAAACGGTCCCAAGAATCTGCCTCAGAAAGCGTTTGCATAAAGACCACCTCTAAAAGCCTGAACGAAATTTGGAGGCAGATTTTTTTTTCTGCTTGGAAAAAAAAAAAACTCTGGGGCAGTAATGCATGTGGGAACCGAAATAATACATTAATAAACATCACAAGTGGAAGAACATAATGTGTCACTTCAACAGACAAGACATATTAGACAGGACGAATATTTTACTAACCTCACAACTGACATTTACACAAGCATACAAAACGTCAATGTTTCTGTATAAAGGGTTAACAGGTTGAGATCTACGCCACGGTACAGACTGCCTCAGCTCCACCCACATTTACCCGGATGACCGATGGACTTTAATCGCGGTACTGACGACTCCTGCAAACAACCACCTGACAGGGTCTGCTTTACTACTTATGTCATGAGAGGCCGGGATAACAGGGAAAACAAAATGCTGCATGTTAAATAATATTATTATTTTCCCTAGAAAAAGCTTTCTGGTCCAGGAAAGAAACACATACAAAAAACACCACACCAGTCAGCAATTTCCACTAGAATAATAAGAATTATTTTTTTTTAATGGACCAGAGTGGTGCAGTTTCTTGTTGAAAGCAGCCATGTTTTTCTAATCTCATACAACCAGTTTAAATAATTGCAGTAATAACCTGTCAGTAGGTTCATGCTGCCCGAATTATGGGCCGGACGACACCTAACTAAATTATACTCTTAAAACATCGCACGACAGGCCCGGAAAAGAAGTGTCCGCTGAGCGGTTTCCCTCTGGCATCTCCCAGTCCAGCTCAGATAAAGTGTAGCTAAACGTTTGACAAACTTCTGACATGTCATAGTGGCATGTCAGAAGTTTGGATCGGTGGGGGTCCGAGCACTGAGACTCCCACCGATCACTAGAAAGAAGCAGCTGAAGTTCTCGTGTGAGCGCTCAGCCGCTTCGTGTTTGTTCGGCTTTTTCCGGAAAGCTGATGTATCGGAGTACGGGCTCATAAACTTTCTATAGAGTCCGTACACCGATATATTTATTTCCGGAAAAAGCCGAACAGACACGAAGCGGCTGAGCGCTCACACGAGAACTTCAGCTGCTTCGTTTTAGTGATTGGTGGGGGTCTCCGTGCTCGGAACCCCACCAATCAAAACTTCTGACACGTCACTATGACATGTCAGAAGTTTGTCAAACGTTTAGCCACACTTTAAGGCTGGATTCACACGAGCATGTTCAGTCCGTAAAGGACGGAACGTATTTCGGCCGCAAGTCCCGGACCGAACACAGTGCAGGGAGCCGGGCTCCTAGCATCATAGTTATGTACAACGCTAGGAGTCCCTGCCTCTCCGTGGAACTACTGTCCTGTACTGAAAACATGATTACAGTACGGGACAGTTGTCCCACAGCGAGGCAGGGACTCCTAGCGTCGTACATAACTATGATACTAGGAGCCCGGCTTCCTGCAGTGTGTTCGGTCCGGGACTTGCGGCCGAAATACGTTCCATCCATTACGGACCGAACATGCTCGTGTGAATCCAGCCTTATGCACAAATAGGGAAATAACCTCTCTTGGCTCAGCCGTATTGTTGGGCAAGACAGAGGAAAGCTGCCCAGTGGAAACTTCTCCCCGAGCCCAGCACTTATTAAAAGAATGGAGGAAGATTATCAACACTAGAGCAAAGGAAAAGTGAAGTAGTTGCCCGTGGCAACCAATCAGATTCCAACTCCATTTTCAGAAAAGCTTTTGTAAATGATAATTATTAATAATTACTACGGTTAACTACTCCACTTCTCCCTTGCGCTAGTGTTGATAAATCTTAGGCCCTATGCCCATGAACGTATTTTTGCGGCTGCAATTCACCCGCAAATTTGCGGGTGAATTGCAGCCTCATTCATTTCAATTGGCCCACGCACACGACCGTGGTTTCCACAGGAGCCTGGAACGCATCAAGTACGAACAAGTATTATTACGGCCGTGTTTTGCGGTCCAGGCTCATAGAAATGAATGCACGCAGCCATGTGCATGGCCCACGATTTGCGGGCGACACTCTGTGGCCGTCCGACACGGCCATGCACATGGCTACGGTCATGTGCATGGCGCCTTCTCGGAAACCCAGAAGCTCTTTAGAGTTCACATTACCTTTTTTTGCCTACATTTAACTTATATGCCGATAAAAACCTCCTGATGTATACATTTATATTAAATGGGTTGTGAGGGATGCCCAACAATGGCATCTGTCACCACAGACTTTAGTGGTATCCGTTAAATGGATATGTCAGAAACTTGGGCAAGAGAGTTCATGACATTCGTTAAACGGATACCATTAAAGTTCCTTGGGTGACAGGTTTATCGGATCCTTTATAGTGGCATCTATGTGTCACACACAGACTATAGTGGTATCCATTGAACGATGACCCCAGTACTTGACAAATCCATTAAACGGATGCCTGTGACATATATGCCATAAAGTGGTATGGTCATCCACAGGATCCCACGCTAAAAAAAAAAAAAAAAGTACACCGGGCGGATCCTGCTGGATGGCATAGCATCAGGTTAGTAGAAACCTATGAACACGTTTTAGGGTTTACATCGGAGAGCTCAAGCTAAACAGAAACATGTGAACATGGGCTAAGGCTCTGTTCACACTAGCAATATGCTTTCTGTTTAAAATTAAAAACACTGCACATAGCTGGATCCATCACATGATAGATACCTCCAGAGCCGGACGGACCACATTAACTTACAATGGGGTTCGTTGGGTTCTGTTGAGGCGTCTATCTTATGCATGCAGCACTATTTTTCCCGTCAAATCCAACGGAAGCTAAAATGGAGGCTGCAACGCAGATATGAACATAGCCCAAAACAGTGCAATATAGTCAAGGGCACCTGTCGCTATTTCATGCTGTCCATGGTTAGGGCAGCATTAACCTGCTGATGGGTTACTCTAAAAATACATTTCGTTTTATTTTAAGATATATTGGGATAAATATGAAACAATTAGAGACATTTTAGAGGGGAGCAAACATTTCACAGCACGGTGTGTGATCATATTCAAAAGACATGCCACCAAATATTTGAGATGACACCGTTTGCAGGAAGTGGCAGAGGTCTGCGCCTGTGTGGTAGCAGCACTACATATGTATACAATACTCCACATACTGCAAGGTCTGTTCATTCTGGAAACTCCCGAGACTGGTAAACCACATTGTGAAAACAATGACCTGATAACACCATCAGCAGAAACGAGGAGGGCGAAATATGTGAAAAGTAATACATTCCAAAACTAAGCTTATTGCTAACCTTCACCTTTATGTTGGCAGACCTGCTCCTCGTGATAAAGTGGCGCTCCACCTTTGAAAAACATGTAATATAATTTATTTTACAACCATTTTGTATCTAGTGCAGTGTAGACAGGCTAGTTGCTGTGGAGTCATTTGTTAAAGAGACTCTGTCACCACATTATAAGTGCCCTATCTCCTACATAAGGAGATCGGCGCTATAATGTAGGTGACAGTAATGCTTTTTATTTAAAAAAAACGATCTATTTTCACCACTTTATTAGCGATTTTAGCTTTATGCGAATGAGTTGCTTAAGGCCCAAGTGGCCAATCAGCGTCACGCACTCCTCTCCATTCATTTACTCAGCGCATAGGGATCCTGCTAGATCCTTATGTGCTGTTTTATACGAACACATTAACGATACTGAAGTATTTGGACAGTGAATAGACATTCCACGGGATGTCTAATCACAATCTCTGCACTTCGTTACGGTGTCTGTGGTAGTTACAGCAGAGGAAGCGTAATCTCGCGAGATTACGCTGTCAATGACAGGTTACAACGAGATTACGCTTCCTCTGCTGTAACTACCACAGACAGAGTAACGAAGTGCAGAGATTGTGAATCGACATCCCACTTGGTCTGAAGTAAAAACACGCCCACAAATAGATCGTTTACTTAAATAAAAATCATTACTGTCACCTACATTACAGCGCCGATCTCCTTATGTAGGAGATAGGTCACTTATAATGTGGTGACAGAGCCTCTTTAATATGTCATCATGTTTAAAGCCACAGACATGAGATTTTTGGTGGGAATTCAAAGCCACGGTCTGTGGTGCCTGCCTGATCGGCTCCTAATATTAACCTCTGTGAACCTTTGTTATTTTTAGAGATAAGTGGCAAAAGAAGTGTATGGCAGCCCTTAATCCCTGCCCCTAGTGAAATAAACACGCATGTTTAGTCAACCCGAGCACGGGCTTTTACGGGCCAGTTGTCAGGATGGCTCATTCGACCGACAGTAGCGTTAGCAGCATTGGGCATTCATGTGCGGTCTTCTGCTGCAGGGTGTATTAAAGAGAATCTGTCACAAGACAGACACCTTTTATAAAAAAGCATCCACTATATGCTCTTTCAGCGGGTACCATTGCACTTCGGAAGAGAAACCAATGCTTCTTCGTCCAATGACCGTGAACATGCACACTGTGCCAATATAAGCATGCATGTCAGACTATAGTCACACATCGCATATTAGGTGCAGATTTTTGTGCCAAGCCAAAAGTGGATCCAGAAGGAAGAAGTTCCTTCTTTCTATTTCCAATTCCTTTTGGAACCACTTCTGGCTTTGGCTCAAAAACCTGCATCAGAATCTGCAACAAATATGCGATGTGTGAATCCAGCCTTATGGGCTTGTTCAATTACCAGCTGTCTGAGGTGTATAGCCAGGTTTAATGAGAATATCAAAATCCAAAGTCTAATATTAATCTAAATTGGTGCGAGTTAACGGTTAATTGATCGGAAGGGGTGTCACAACCCCTTTGTTCTATTGATCATGGGTGGGTCCCAGCAGTTGAGCCCTTATATCAGACCTAGGGATATGCCGTCAATGTTGTGATCAGGATAGGTTTTCAGTATCTGACAGAAAGCAGAGATCATGACAATGTTGAGCAACTGAAACAGAAAATGGATTAGAAAGTTGCAGAAGTTTGTGTTAGTGAGTTAGTTTTAGTTACATTTACTTAGTTTAAGGTGGGACACTTTATGATCTAATGCAGTCAATAAAGAGTTACTGAATTCCAGAGTCTCACTCCCCAACAAATGATGAGTTATGCTTACAAATGGGGAAAAAAAGTGAGGAACAGGAAATGACGTCATATTGATACATGAATAAGAGCACCAAGAGAGTTACTCTGTGCCAAAATAATAAAAGTGCAATTGTGATCCCTTCTAAAATGGAATCTGTCATCAGGTTTATGCTATATACCAGCAGCTTACATAATTCCATCGCTGTGTCACTAAGGCTTCGTTCATATCTGTGCTAGGACTCCGTTCCAATGCTATTTATTTCGTCAAAACGATGGAAACCCTTGCACAACGGAGAAAAACAGAAACCATTGGCACCGGATCCGTCACCGTTGAAATCAATGGTGATGGAAACGAAAACCTATGGTTTCCGTTTGTGTCTGTCAGGGCTCTGTTCCGACGGAAAGCTCCGACAGAACATCGGAAGGAAGCCCTAGCACAGAAAACAAGAAAAGTAGTTAGTCTCCAGCGTACCAAAGTTTCACGAGTCACCATGACTGTGGCCGGGGTAAGTATGCCTTAACCTCAATGCCCCACTAACACACATGTAAGGCCTATTTCACATCACGTTTTTTCCTTCAGTCGGAGGTATACTTTGGAGACTCCCAACATATACCTCCGACGGAAGGCTGCAACATAACCCACTCTATAGGCATACAGTAGGATACGTCACCCTTGAACCCCCCTGGAGGAGCGCTACCTGAAGAACTATGCCCGGGGAAGCTCCTGATGTCACTATCCATATATACATGGAGAGTGATGTCAGGAGCTTTACAATGCCAGAGTCCCCGTCCAGAGCATCGGAAATGCTCTGCATGGGGACTCCGGCACTGAGGAAGCTCCTGAAGACACGGTCCATATAAGAACAGTGATGTCCGTGCCTCCCCGGGGCCAGACTCCGTTCAACATATACCTGTAATGGATGCCATACAGTGGCATATGCCCAGGTGTTACAAGAAAAAAACAAAATAAAAAACCCTTTTTTTTTCTGGGATCCCTTTACGTTGGCATAGCGTAGTCTAGTACGCGATTCCATTCTTCACAAAAAAGGTATACTAACGTATACCAGACCAACGAAGGCCAAAAAGACACTCTTTTGGCCTTCGTCGGGCTAATAAAGCCCTACGGACACGTTTAGTAAGTACGTCAAAAGCTTTACCGATATACAAACTAAACGAGGGGCCAAAGCGTGATGTGAACAAGGCAGGAGGTGTTGCTTTTGGGGTGCGGGGATACAGTCTGGTGGCAGTGTTTATGGGGACAGTTTTATGGCATTGTTAATATCTGCAGCATGTTTTATATGTTGCAGATTGTTTACAAAACTCTGCCGAGTGAAATCCACTGCCAAATCAGCATGTCACACGCAGATTTTGTTGGAGATCCGCTATGTACTCAAAGGGCGCATTTTGTGAAGCCAAAATCCATACTAAGATACAGTGCAGAGCAAGTGAATTACGTTTTCAAAACCCCATTCACACATTACAGAAAAGTCCAATTGTATTTTAGGGCTTGCTGCGGATGTGAAAGTCTGCATTATGCTCTATTCTGCGGTTGAAAGGTGGCGGATCCCGCACAAGCAGTGTGGATTTTGATATGAGATTATAAAATCCGTCCTGTGTGAAAACAATCTTAGGATACATTCACACTCAGCAGGTAAATCTGCATGTATTAACCATTTCATACTAAAATTTGACAGGCCTTGCTGCGAATTAATGTTATCTACAGAGTGTGAACGCACTGTAGTTTGTAGTACATGGCGATATCTACGGTTCTGTATTATGGAGCTGTAGGCACTCCGTGTGAGGCACGGTAGAAGCAATGCCTCTAGCAGAGAACACCTCAGTAATAATATGTGATGCTACATTACACATATAAGATCGGAACAGTATGCGGCCAAGCGGTACAGTAAAGATCCGTAATATGGCCGTGTACTTGTGGCTTTAGGGAACGTTCGTATGTGCCCACAGGTGCTGCAGACTAAGTGCAGCCAAACTGTTAAATACAGGTACAATTCTCCGAATCACATCTCTTCCAGGCAGCTCTGCTGAGGGGCGGTGGTAGCTTAGAACAAGCAGATCACAATGAAAGCAGCCAATCTCTGGCTGCCATGTCTATTTACAAGTCAGAACACAGCCCACATAGGGACCTCTCCCACAGTCACATGATGATATTCCCAGCAACTGTCTGGCACACTGCCGTTCTTTTCCAGGGAAATCCCAGACTGAGAGGAAAGAACCCAAGAAAACATGTCTTGTGAAACATCAGAGAGAATAATAATAAGAGCTCTTTGGTATGGGATATCTGTGCCGAGACTACAGGTTAGCGGACTGCACAGCCCATGAATTGTATACTGACCTCTAGAACGATTCACTTACACTAATGAATACATCCTTTGTTTATAGCCAAGCTTCGTACTGACATATCATTGAGCCATGTCAGAATATAGAACTGGTGGGGGACTGCAAGCTAGATCATCAGATCAAAGCGGCCTAAGGCTCTCTACCAAGTGCGCCCAGAACAGTGCCAATCTATCTCATAAAATGGCGAGAATGCTGCGTTTCCTTCCGATCAGGTTTGGGGCAGCTCACAGACCCCCAAAAATGCCATCTTGTAAATGCTCTCAATGACACGTCAGAGGATGGAAGTTAAAGGGGTTTTCCAAGACCAATTAACTAATTCCTAATTAACTAAACATCTAAAATCAACGCAATTTGTAATATACTTGCGTTTTCATAGTTGTTACTAATGCCATATCTTGAATGTGGTGACGTGATGTGTCGCCCACAGTAAATCCAGACTTCCTCCGCTGCCCTGTACATGAGCTATCACTTCCTTCCGGCAGGCTCAGTGTACGGGCACGTCATTCCTGACGTCACCGTACACTGTGGGAAGGGTGGACCGGATACCCTGCCTCTTCCGTCTGGGAGCATGCGTGGTTGATACACAGTGTTCACTACGCATGCTCGATCCTCTGCTCTCACAGCGTCTGCGTGGCTTGTCCTCCCCCCAGACGTTGTTGAATTCCCATTTGCGCTAGGCATCTTAGGATTTGTGGGCTAGGAGAGTACAGGAAACGGGCGAGTAGCAGTAGTACCGGATGTAAAATCAGCCACAGCGAGTAAAATGAATGAAAAAAGCTGGGCAGCATTGTTAAACAGGACCAAACAGGAATATCCTAATAATAAAAAAAAACGATAATCGGAAAAAAACTTTACATGTGACTAATCCACATACAACACATGCGGTTAGTAATTTTTTTTACGACGATTTTGATACGTTTTCCATGTTGGAACCAGCACCAAAAAAAATTAGGTTTTTACCATGGGACCGCTGCGCCAATCACATGGACTGCAGCGTCATCCAGGGGGGGCCGAAGCGGACTGCAAAGGGGGGACGAGTCACCATGACAACGGCCGGGGTACGTATAAACCGCCCGAAAAACTGCACCACAATGTGGTGCGGTTTTTCCGACTGAATTTTCTTCAGGTTCCAGGTTGGATACACTGCATAGTTTTACGGAGAGTATCCGACCTGTGAGAACCTAAAAGGGGATTTCCACTCAAAGCAGAAGATTGGCCATATAGTAGTAAGTGAAGTTAAAGGGGTTGCCACATCAGAGACATTCAGTTGCCAAAAGGAGCCGCTGACCCAAACAGAAAACAAGCATTTTCAGGGGAAACTTCGTACTACAAGGTGGCCATTCCAGCGATCCGCCATCAATGAAAGACATGGATGGTTCAGGTCCGGCAAAATGTGAGCTGCTCTCCGTTCTGGCTCGTAGAGGAGGGTCCCGAGCAGGGGACGACCTTCATGACATTCATATGCCCTAGTAGTCTAAATGTCTTCATAAAACAACGCAAAATCCAACGCTCGGTCCTTATGCTTCCCTTACTTACAGAGATATCGGTTTTGTTATGGCGACCATTTTTGCAATGACCACAGGGAGAGCAACTACACCGGCTGTCACTTTTGAATTACCATTGGCTACTGAACTAACTTATGGTTTCATAGCATTACTAGATTTGGGTGGAAATAGATTCCAATCAAGCACCAGACTAAATGGAATATAAGGTCACCGTAACTACAGAAACATAGTGACTGAATACATGTTACAAATCCAGTGTTCAAAATAAACTTTTTACAACATGAGAGAGTAAAAAAGCGAGGACAGTTGTGTAATTCCTCATTCGTGTGTGTTCCAGCCTGTACAATTATTGTGCAACAACTGGATAAACATCTGTGAAATAAAGGAGGGAGGAAAAAAAAACCGTGTTCCCATACCGGGAGTCGAACCCGGGCCGCCTGGGTGAAAACCAGGAATCCTAACCGCTAGACCATATGGGAAGGCTGTGTAAGCCAATTCAGCATAGCTCACACAGCCCTACCCACGTACAGAGCACATCACATGACGTCACTCGTGACCGTTGCTCAGCCCTGTTGCATGACAGCAGCTCAATCCCGCACGGTGTAGCAGCGTCACAATTCTCACAAAATGTTCACTTATGCGCTCGGTTCACCGTAGGAAAGTGAAAGGAGCGGCCGGTGGACACCGAGCAGCTTGTCCCCCGTTACTGTGTCTAGCGTCTTTCACTTATCCGAACAGAGCGCGATAATAAGTCACGAGTAAGAAATAAAAAGTAGGAGAAAAAAAAAACCTACAAACAAACACTTTATATGCAACAACCAGTCGTTAGTTCAGGTCATTACAGCGAGATGACAACTACGAGCCCAAAGTTAATAACTACTGAGGGAAACCGCACTCACCTTAACACAGGTCCCGGGCAGCCTCCTCTGCCTTGCCCGGGCTGCGGGTGACACTATGTGTATCTCTGGACTTGTTTGCACAGCTCTCCTGCCAAGTTTTTTTTTTTTTTTTCTCCGCCCACTAAACAGGGAGGGAGAAGGCGGCTAAGACAAACTGACGCGGTCTGAGCCTCTTCAGCCGCCGTACCTTACATGTTAATGAGTCTGCATCGGCTTCCGTAGTCTTATCTGCTAGCGCTGTTTATCGGCTGCTGCAGTGTAGAGATGTATTTGTGACTGAGACTCGGGTAAGTTGTGTTGTCAGCGCTACCTGCTATGTAATATTCACTGGACTGTTCCTAATCACTAGTCTGCAGCCTCTTGTCAAACTACAACTCCCAGCTTGCTGTCATAGCAGGCTGGGAGTTGTAGTTTAAGGTTGCTGACTGGAGTTCTAGAGCCCTATTCTGTTGCTATTTATTTGTGTGTGACAGGTTGATGATGGGGATCGTTGTGCTATAACACCCTACAAGTGCTTGTGTTGTCCTATTTTACCTCCCTGTTACTTATAGCTTATTTTGACTTTGCAGTGATTTAGGTTATGCGATTTTTCACTAGAAGTGAATAAGAGAAGTCGCTGTCTTATGAGATGTGTCAAAGTTAGTCTTATGCAATACAGTCTGGAAAATGTAACGCATCTAAACTTGTCCTGTCGATCAAGCCTTAGTTATATCTGTTTATTCCTGTCCTAGTTTCCAAAATTGACAGCCGCTAACTTGCGCTATACCACCTGTATATTTACACGTGATCTTGCCAACCCCCCCTACCCCGTCCCATTCATAGTTTTAATGTTACAAGCATTGCCAGTCGCTGTATTTCATCATGTCATTGTTTATGTTGCAGGAAAAGGTAATTCAAGAAAACCAGCATGTAAGTAAATGTTTAGTTTATATTGTTACCATAGAAACGTTGCAACAGATTGTTATGGTATGTTGAGTAAATAAGCCAAACATGGCTGATTGGCCGGGAGTTGGACCCCTGAAATCCTAACCAATTATGAGAATGGGGGTGCCCCTTTCCTATTTCCCAGTGGAGGTTGCGATATATCAGCCTCCTACTTCTAAATGCAGCGTTTTATATGAGCTCAGCGCTGCCCCTGCCCTCTTCCGTGATGCCAGCCACTTAATTCGTACATATCTTTTCCATTCACGTTCATCATCTCTGTCTTGTCTTTGCAGGGCTGACTACTGGAAATCACAGCCTAAGAAGTTCTGTATCTATTGCAAGTGTTGGATCGCGGACAATAAGCCGGTATGTCTTTATTATGACTGTCATTGTAAGGCCGGTTTCACACGCGTTTTCAGTGGCGATTTTCACTCTGTTCTTTTGTGGCTTTTTAGGTGGGGGAAAAACGCTACGGACAGATTTTAAAGTCTATTGTAAAATATGAGCATGTTTATATACACATCACTTTTGTTTGTGGCGTTTAAAAACGCAGCATGCTCTGGGTATGTCCTTTCTTCTGGTGTCTTTCTCCATAGGTTTCTCTGTAGAACAAGAAAAAGGTATATACTAAATGAAAAATTAAAAAAACGCATGTAAAAATGCCTGGAAAAAATACTGCATGGCGTTTTTACATGCAGTTTGAAACGCGAGACAAAAACTCTGCGTGAAGGAGGCCAGAAAGGGGTTTTCCACCAAAATATATATAACCTATCCATCGAACAGGAGAAAAATTTTGATCCCTAGACATGCAGTTGAGGAGGAATGGGGGACTGGGACCCTTCTTGTAGTGTTCAATTGGGGTTCTAGAGGTGTGGTCCCCAGCGAGCCAATATGTATTCACTTCAATATACACAGGTGATAAATGTATTTGGTGGGAAAATCCCTTTAATTCTTTCTGAAATGCTTAAAATTTTAAAATAATCTGCCTGTAAAATTGAACAAATAGTGATCTAGATGCAATACACGGAGATGGGAAAATGCCCTCATGTAAAAACTCCAGCTGCATCAGGCTTTATACAAAGAAATGAAATTTCTCATAACGACCCTGCGTTACTGTGGTCGGTAGCAGCGCATGAGACCCCTCTGACCACCACCGATATTATTGACCGTAAAATGTGATGCCAAATTCGAGGGATAGAAAGTAACGGGACCCACAATGCCTCATTAAACGACTTTACATATAGTAACGTTTGAGTTTTGTTTTATTTGCCTCTAGTTATGCACCGTTAACTCTTTGCTTTGTTGACTATGATGCATAGCCAGTTTTATTTTCTATTTTAATGCCTATGGGAATTTATATGTAATAAACATTTTTGCGTTCTGATAATGTTTTATGATCCTGTTAACCAGTCCTCTGCTTTCAGTGCAGATGGACACAGCGACTGTGAACTTTATTTTAAATCTTAAATGACTTGTGCGTTCTTTTTTGTAGAGCATTGAATTCCATGAGAGGGGAAAAAACCACAAAGAGAATGTTACCAAGAAAATCAGTGAGGTAAACCGCTTAAGCTAAAAAGCATAGACGAGACCAAGAAATAACTTTACCAACATGTATTTGTTTGTCACAGGAGTTGGAACACAATTCCATAGAGTTATTTAGATTGATGGTCACATTGTTATGAATAATTCCACTACATTTACAGTAGCGATAGGTCCCCTTTAAAAAAGGATTTATCATGGAGACGGAGATTTTTAAATTAAAAACCTCTGTAGGATACAGTGGTCCCCGATCACAGGGCCGTGGACCAATACCAGGCCGTGGATCATTTGCTACCAGGCGGATACGCTGTGTAAAGTCACACTGCGTATCTGCCCCAGTGGCCGCAGGGAATTCCGGGTGAAAAACCGCAACAAACTGTGGTGCAGTGTTTCGCCCCAGACTGTCCGCTGTGGAAAGCTGCAGCATTTAGTTTCATCCCAGAAGACCGCTGCTGCAGCGGTCACCTGGGATGAAACGTCATCCCAGGAGGCTGGCCTGGAGGAGGAAACAGACTTCTAGGTAAGTATCGGGGTATGTGCACACGATGGCTGCCTTTTACGTCTGAAATTACAGACTGTTTTCAGGAGAAAACGGCTGCGTCGTTTCAGACGTAAAAGCTCCTCCTCGCATTTTGCGAGGCGTCATTGACGGCCGTAATCTTGAGCTGCTCTTCATTGAATTCAATGAAAAACGGCTCAAATTACGTTCAAAGAAGTGTCCTGCACTTCTTTGACGAGGCAGTCATTTTACGCGTCGTCTTTTGACAGCTGTCAAACGACGACGCGTAAATGACAGGTCGTCGGCACAGTACGTCGGCAAACCCATTCAAATGAACGGGCAGATGTTTGCCGACGTATTGGAGCCGTATTTTCAGACGTAAAACGAGGCATAATACGCAAGTCCCGGACCGAACACACTGCAGGGAGCCGGGCTCCTAGCATCATAGTTCTGTAAGATGCTAGGAGTCCCTGCCTCTCTGCAGGACAACTGTCCCGTACTGTAATCATGATTACAGTACGGGACAGTAGTTCCACGGAGAGGCAGGGACTCCTAGCATCGTACATAACTATGATGCTATGAGCCCGGCTCCCTGCAGTGTGTTCGGTCCGGGACTTGCGGCCAAAATACGTTCCGTCCATTACGGACGTAACATGCTCGTGTGAATCCAGCCTAAGATTTATATATTTTTTTTTCCTGAGTTGTGTTTCTTTGCAGCGGATTAATAAACTCAACAACTACTATTTGTTGCGGTTTTTACCTCTCATTGAATTCAATAGGGAAAACCTGCAACAATAAAGCTGCGTTTACACAAGTACAATTGACATGCTGCGGAATAAAACTGCACAGCAGGTCAATTTCTGAGCGTTTTTTTCCGTTCACTATTTACGCAGCATGTGGGTGAGATTTGTTCTATCTCATCCACACTGCTGTTACTGTATTATGTATCGCTGAGCTACGCTGTTTCCGTAACTACAATAGTAGTGAATGGCAGTTACGGAATCAGCGTAGCATGCGAGTTACGCTGTTTCCATAACTACCTTTCAGTTCTATGGGACTTACGGAAATAGCGTAGCTCAGCGAGTTAGGAAAGCCACTGTAAAAAAGCGACACCATCCAGGGGCAATACTTCTAAGAGTCAGTCAAGTTTTTGGTAAAAGCTAATTTATTGTATATAAACAATAAAGTATACATATATAAAAAAAAAAAAAGTCTCTTAAAATACAAAGTGTTTCGGAGCAACAGAACCCCTTTATGATTGCATTGTCTCATGCTTACTTGATAAAGTTCCCCGAATCACTTTGTATTTTAAGAGACTTCTTTTTTTTATTTTATTTTTTATATCCTACCTGTTTCACATTGTTTTTATCTACCTAATATCTTATCAGTCATGCAACTAAAGGGGGTTTTACACTGGGCGATTATCGGGCAGACGAGCGTTCATAGAATGTGTAAAGAGGGCAGCGATCAGCAGATGAACGAGCAAACACTCAATCATCTGCGGATCGTATAGTTTTAAAAAAAAAAGTTAAATATTATCGTTCTACTGCCTTGCCGACATGATGATAATGTATGGGGACGAGCGATTGGAGGAACGACCGCTCATCCCAATCCACAGCTCCATGTGACAGGAGCAAATGAGCGCCAATCAAAAATGTATCGTTGATCGGTGCTCGCTGCATCGGCCGATTATCGGCCAGTGTGAAAGGGCCTTAAGGATCCTTTTAGATGGACCGTAAATACAAGCGCCGATCAACGCGACAGCTAGTTGATCGGCGCTCGATTGCTCCTTTCACAAGGCGCTATGTATGGGGGACGAGCGGTCATCACTACCATCGCTCATTCCCATGCGTTTCCATCATGTCAGCAGCAGTTTACACAGGGAAATGTGCTGCCGACAACAATAATGTTTTGTGGGGGAGAATTTTGGCTTAAAGGCTATGTAAACCTTTGAAAGGTAAATATTTTTGTTAAAATTAACAGTGAATCAGTGTGTGTGGTATAACTTCCTAAATACCTTTTATTAAAAATTTCGTTTTACTTTTTGAGATACATCAGTTCTGAACTTAGATGTAATAGGTTACAGGTGGATCCTGTGCGTAACAGATAAGCAGGACCCGCTGTTACTGATTCAGTGAATAGCGCTAGATACAGCTCCACTATATAGAGAATACAGAGCAGCTGTATCTCCAAAAGTAACATAAATTCTTAATAAAAAGTATTTACAAAGTTACACCGATACATCATTTTATTTAAAAAATAAATATATATTTGCCTTTCAAAGGTTTACATAGCCTTTAATGGGAGCCCAAATGCTGGCATATTTTGAATAGTAAATCTGCCCCACAGTGTTTCTATCAACTATTGATTACTGAACATCCATTTTGTCTTAGATTAAGCAAAAAAGTATGGCCAAGGCCAAAGCAGACGAAAAAATGTCAAAGGAGTTTGCTGCAATGGAAGAAGCTGCCCTAAAGGCTTATGAAGAAGATCTAAAGAGGCTTGAAGGAGCACAGCCAGGTAAAGTACAGGGGTTTGTGCAGGATAATATCTTTTATTTAGCCGCCTTATTTATTAGGAATCAGAGGGCTTTTGAATTACATGTATCAAAAAAAAATCTCCAGCGTCCACCAAGCGGCATTCACGCTATATGTGTCAATTAATTTTGAGTAGGCCTCGTCTGTTATTTACTGGTATACTTCGTACCCTTGTTCTGTCTTATTCCTGTAACAATGCAGCATGCTCACGTATATAGTACATATGATGTCCATAGAAGCTGTGCAGAAGAAACTACCATGCTAAATACAAGTCTAGAAGTTACTCTTTACAACTTTTCTTTGTGTTTCTTGTGTATTTCTGCTGTTTTTAAAGCAGGTTATTTGAGGGCTAGGGTTCTAGTACAAGACAAAGATTTTGTGGCTTACATTGTGTTGGTGCTTGATGGATGAGTCATAATGGTGCGACGCAGGTATCGTATTTTCCACCTAATACAATATGAGCTTAGTGAAAAGATATAACATTTATGCAGTTTCTTGTACCTTGGCAATATGTTATATCTATTTTCTTTTTTACTCCAATAATCAAAATAAAACAAAAATAGGAAATCGTTGTATGATGTTGTTTTTCTTCTTTTGTAATGTTATACTTTGGACATTGAATGCATTATATTGTGATGCCCGTTCCTCTGTGTGATTATTAAATCCTCTTATATATATATATTTCTTTTTTTTTTTTTTTCTTTTAGCTCCTTTGGCCCCTGTAGGTCCAAGCATCGAAGAGAGGAGGATACGTGATGAGCAGAAAAGGATGGAAATAGAAGCCCTAGAAAAACATCATGCAAAGCGGCAGTGGACAAAATCTTTGTCTCCAGAAGGGCACCCATATTTCTACAACTTATTAACAGGAGGTATTTGTGGTTGTTTTTTGTTTGTTTGTTTTGTTTTAATGTGTGAATGTTTCCAAAGGGTATTTTTCTGCAAGTCCTGTTGTCTAGGAGGCACATTCATCTGTAGTCCTTTTTTATTCTTGCCTATAAGATGGATTCGTGGCCACCGCCGGACTCTATCTTTTGGATCATGATGCTGTTTGCTGTATCTTGCTCGTCAATCAGTTGGAACCTAATATGTTGGCGGGTTTTTTTTTACATTACTCCAGCAACATTACAGATAACCTTTTACTGCTGCAAAGTACATTTGACCTATTTCATGGAAAGTAATGGTGAATACATACATATTATTGCAACACCCAGAATTGCTGCACAGATATCTCTATATTTCTGTAAATATGAATACTCCCCTTTACAGAAGACCTTCAGCGGAAACACCACTTTCCATCACTGCTCCCCCCACCTGATTGTCTATCCAGCTCTGAACTACTTTATGTATAGTTATACTCCCTTCCCCACAGTCTAACCGCCCATCTGCTTCCCATCGCACACCATCTTGGATTGTATATTTTCTTTTTCTATCAATCCCATGATGCCTCAGTACAGTTTCACTTGAGAGCTAGAGCTAGTACCACCCCTGCCTGTTGGGAGGACCATATGATTATCCGTCTTTCATCATTTTCTTAGATAAGAGATTAGAACTATACAGTCCGGTAGGTTATAACGTCAGTATAATTGCCCCCTCCCTCCCCACAGATGTAAACATAGAGGTGGTGCTAGTGCCTGTCTGAGTGACGGGCTTGCAGCCCCATTGTATTGTTTAGTGATAAAAGCAGCAAGAAAATGAACAGGTAAAATACTGATACAAGTAATTCCTTACTGGAACACAAGGCAAACTTTAGTTTTGGTTGGAGTTTCTCTTTAAACTTGGTTGCCTACCTACCGTATTTAGTTTTGGCACCGATAGTAGTAATTTATTCCCCATTTTCTATTGCTGCAGGACTAGGCATTATATCACTTGTTTTCTTTCAGAATCTCAGTGGGAGGTACCAGAGGGATTCAAGGAGAACACACATAAGAATGAAGAGGTAATTACGGAATATTTTGCTCAAGTTGCACACAGCATTCCAGCCACAATAATAGAGAAAAAAACCTGTAATCAGCTGTTTTTTTGGTGTTTTTTTTTCCATTTTAAAAACAATGATTGTTTGGTTTTTAAACCCATTTTCAAATACCCTATTAAAAAATGTGTGTGTGATTGGAACATACGCACACATATGGTGGTCCTGCCCCGTTATAACTCCCTTTTGCGAACAGGTTGAAGGAATGATCAGGCGGATCACTGATACTGATTTGGTCTTATCTTTTGATGTGATCGCTTTCTCTAAACCTTCTGCAGTGTATAAGCCTTCAAAACGTAACCACGCACTTACTCGCGGCAGCGAAAGCTCTGATTCCGCTTTATTGGTTACAGACTCAACCACCCTCTTTGCAAACTTGGTTCGCTAAAGTATCTCAAATCTATCGATTTGAAGAATTGTCTAGTTGGGCTGACGGACGGCATGATATTTTTCTTTAAAATTTGGCAGCCTTGGATTGATTTCCAGATTTTGACAGCGCAACCATCTACCACATAGGAATTGACTCCTCTGATTTGCCTTACTTTACTTCACAAGATACTGTAACTCTGTTCTCTTGTGTATGACATCTAGCTATGGGGATAGACGTGGATCCTCTCATCCCCCCCCCCCCCCCCGCCCTGTTCCTGTCTATGTATTCCTACCCTTCCTTCTGACAATACTGTTGGGTATTTCGCTTCTCTCATGTGACTGTTACATATAGGAGTTTTATTTATATATATATATATATATATATATATATATATATTGTACTGCATGAAGGATTATACCACAATGCTTTTATACTTCCCTCTACACCTGCAGTAATGTCCTGACCGTGTTTATATACCTGTATTCTTCTTTTTTTTATTTTTTTTTTCTGATTCTCATAGATTTCAATATCTCAATTGTTCATTTTTTTTATGTGATGCTGCAAAGAGCACAGACATATAAACAAAGAATGTTTAAAAGCAAATAAATGTGTGTGAATAATAGAGGGGCATCCCCCATGCAGCACCCACATTGGAGAGCATCAGTACATCCTGGTATTAAAGAGAGCCCATTAAAGGGGTATTCCCATCTTAGACACTTATGGCATGTCCGCAGGATATGCCATAAATGTCTGATAGATGTGGGTCCCTCCTCTGTAACTCCCATTCCCTTTCTATGAGAGTTTCAGAAACCGCTGATCACAACAAGCTCGTCTGTTTTCCAGATTTCCCGGCCACCTCTCTATTGATTCTCTGCCTGGATGCGGTGGCCACCAGGCGGGATGGAGGTAGAGTGACTCCCGTTCTGGAGATAGATGCAGGCCCCAAAGACTCTGAAAGGGAAAATCTAAATTGTCAGACACATGTTTTTTTCCAACGTCCTCTGTCTGAACGTCCGATGTAATGTTTGAAAAATGTAATGTCCGTGACTAGCTTTAGCAAGAGTGTTGCAGAAATTAGGAGTTATTCAAAATAAAGGGGGTTTTAAATTGGTACTTTTAATTTTTTTTTATATAATTGTATTTTATTAGAGAGAAACCAAACCTATATGGCTAGAAGGAGTCTCAGGAGAGGGCTACACCTACTACTACAATTCTGAAACTGGAGGTAAGGGCTTCTTGTAGTTACCACCGCTTGTCTGTTACTTGATATTTAGTCATTAACAGGGTTTTCATCTGAATAGAATCCAGATGGGACAAACCAGAGGACTTTGATAACAAGGTCCTCCCCAATGATAAGAAAGATTCTACGTCTGTTGTAGATGTCACCGCAGAAGATAAGCAAGAGGCTGCAAATCCAGAAGTGACAACAAACTCTACTTCTCAGGAGTCCCAGCCATCGGAAGATACCACACAGACTCTAACCGTTGCACATAATCCTAAAATCTCTTTCAAGGTAAAGATAAATACAATCCAACTTTCTTATGATATTTTTATAACCCCCTACTTTGTAAATAGTTCCTTCTTATAGCTAGGGCAAATCTAACACTTAGTATATGAAGGAACTTTAAAGAGGCTCTGTCACCAGATTTTTGCAACCCCTATCTCCTATTGCAGCAGATCGGCGCTGCAATGAAGATTACAGTAACGTTTTTATTTTTTAAAAACGAGCATTTTTGGCCAAGTTATGACCATTTTTGTATTTATGCAAATGAGGCTTGCAAAAGTCCAAGTTACATAGTTACATAGTTACATAGTTAGTACGGCTGAAAAAAGACACATGTCCATCAAGTCCAACCAAGGGAAGGGAAAAGGGAAGGAAAAATTTCTACACATAGGAGCTAATATTTTTTTGTTCTAGGAAATTATCTAACCCTTTTTTAAAGCCATCTACTGTCCCTGCTGTGACCAGCTCCTGCGGTAGGCTATTCCATAAATTCACCGTTCTTACTGTAAAGAAGCCTTGTCGCCTCTGCAGCTTGAACCTTTTTTTCTCCAGACGGAGGGAGTGCCCCCTTGTTTTTTGAGGGGGTTTTACAAGGAACAGGATATCACCATATTTTTTGTATGTGCCATTAATATATTTATATAAGTTAATCATGTCCCCCCTTAGTCGTCTTTTTTCAAGGCTAAATAGGTTTAATTCTTTCAATCTTTTCTCATAACTTAAATTCTCCATGCCCCTTATTAGCTTCGTTGCTCTTCTTTGTATTTTTTCCAACTCCAGGGCATCCTTTCTATGAACTGGAGCCCAGAACTGAACTGCATATTCTAGATGGGGCCTCACTAATGCTTTGTAAAGTGGCAATATTACATCTCTGTCCCGCGAGTCCATGCCTCTTTTAATACACGACAATATCTTGCTGGCCTTTGAAGCAGCTGATTGACACTGCATGCTGTTATTGAGTTTATGATTTACAAGAACACCCAGATCCTTCTCAACAAGTGAATCCGCCAGTGTAGCTCCCCCTAGGACATATGATGCATGCAGGTTGTTGGTACCCAGATGCATAACTTTACATTTATCTACATTAAACTTCATCTGCCAAGTGGACGCCCAAACACTTAGTTTGTTTAAATCTGCCTGTAATTCATGAACATCTTCCATAGTCTGAACTATATTACATAGCTTGGTGTCATCTGCAAAAATAGAAATAGTGCTATTAATCCCATCCTCTATATCATTAATAAATAAGTTGAATAATAGTGGTCCCAGCACTGAACCCTGGGGTACACCACTTATAACCGGTGACCATTCAGAGAAGGAATCATTGACCACAACTCTCTGGATACGGTCCTTGAGCCAATTCTCAATCCAATTACAAACTATATTTTCTAAACCTATAGTCCGTAATTTACCCATTAGGCGTCTATGGGGGACAGTGTCAAATGCCTTTGCAAAGTCCAAAAACACTAAATCCACAGCGGCCCCTCTGTCTAGACTTCTGCTCACCTCTTCATAAAAACAGATTAGGTTAGTTTGACAACTTCTGTCCTTAGTAAAACCATGCTGGCTGTCACTTATAATGCTATTTATTGTCACATAATCCTGTATATAGTCCCTCAATAGCCCCTCAAACATTTTCCCCACGATGGATGTTAAGCTTACTGGTCTATAATTACCCGGGGAAGACCTAGAGCCCTTTTTGAAAATAGGCACCACATTTGCCCTGCGCCAGTCCCTTGGCACTATACCAGTCACTAGAGATTCTCTGAATATTATGAAAAGGGGGACAGAAATAACTGAACTAAGCTCTTTAAGAATTCTAGG
The DNA here is from genome assembly GCF_050947455.1 of Rhinoderma darwinii. Lineage (NCBI taxonomy): Eukaryota > Metazoa > Chordata > Amphibia > Anura > Rhinodermatidae > Rhinoderma > Rhinoderma darwinii. Next base: position 129,575,597 of record NC_134688.1, on the reverse strand, counting down.
GTGTAACCCATCTGGTCCCGGAGCCTTGTGCACATTTATTTTATTTAATTTAGCTTGGACCATCTCTACATTCATCCAATTCAGTATATCAGCCGATATATTAACAGCACTGGCACCGGCTACATAAGCTGCTCTTTCTTCAGTTGTATATACAGAGCTAAAGAACCCATTTAGTAACTCTGCCTTCTCTTGATCCCCTGTGATCAACTCCCCATTACCATTATCTAGGGGTCCTACATGTTCAGACCTTGGCTTTTTTGCATTTATATGCTTGAAGAATTTTTTAGGATTTGTTTTACTATCCTTGGCCACCTGCCTTTCATTTTGTATTTTTGCTAATTTTATTACATTTTTACAGATTTTATTAAGCTCTTTATATTTTACAAAGGCTACAGCTGTACCCTCAGATTTGTATTTTTTAAATGCCCTTTTTTTGTCATGTATTGCCCCTTTCACAGAAGGTGTAAGCCATGTGGGGTTTAATTTGAGTCGTTTATACTTATTACCTGTAGGAATAAATTTTGCACTATAATAACTCAAAGTAGATTTGAAAATCTCAGATTTATCATTTGTTCCATTATTTGACATTAGTTCTTCCCAGTCTATATCCTGAATTGCAGCCCTCATCCTGGGGAAATTGGCTTTCTTAAAATTAAATGTTTTTGCCCTCCCAGCCTGCGTTTGTTTTTTACAGTATAGGTAAAATGTAACTATATTGTGATCACTGTTACCGAGGTTTTCACGAACATTGACATTCCCAACAAGATCTGCATTATTAGAAATGACCAGATCCAACAGAGCTTCACCTCTAGTCGGGTCTTCCACAAACTGGCCCATAAAATTTTCCTGCAACAGGTTGAGGAAATGTCTCCCCTTTGCAGTTGAAGCCGAACCATGACACCAATTAATATCCCGGAAATTAAAATCTCCCATTATCACTACAGTACCCGCCTGTGCAGCCCGCTCCATCTGTTTATATAGCTGAACTTCCATCTCCTCAGTTATATTGGGGGGTCTATAGATTACACCAAAAGTAATTTTTTCAGTGTTTACCTCCCTTTCTAGTTCCACCCACAAGGTTTCAACCTCCTCACAGTCTTCACCCACTATTGTCTCTTTCACACTCGCCTTCATATCACTTCTCACATACAGACATACACCACCACCTTTCCTATTTGTCCTGTCTTTACGAAAAAGTGTAAAACCCTGTAGATTTACAGCCCAGTCATGTGAAGAGTCCAGCCATGTTTCAGCAACACCAACTATATCTATATTTTCTTCCAGTATCAAGGCCTCCAGCTCCCCCATTTTGCTTGCTAGACTTCTGGCATTTGTGAACATACACTTTAACTTGCCTGTCAGTTTTTCACTTTTATTATCAGAAATGTGATTTGACATTAATCGGTCCTTTTTATTTACACTGATGTTTTGTAACGAAAGGATCTCCTTATCCTGTTGCCTAGTCCTCTCCCCACATTCTGTTTCTCCCCCCACCAATATAGTCTGACCCCTCTCTAACCTGGCTACCCCTTTTTTTTCTACATTGACCTCCCTCCTCAGCCCTAGTTTAAATACTCCGCCACCCCAGCTAGAATTCTCTCCCCCAGCACAGCGGACCCCCTTCCATTTAGGTGCAAATCATCTGCAGAATACAGTTTGTACCCCAATGAAAAGTCAGCCCAGTGCTCTAGGAACCCAAATCCTTCTCCTCTACACCAAGACTTCAGCCATGCATTTAAAAGTGGGCGTGTTTAAAGTAAAAGTCCAAGTGGGCGTGTATTATGTGCGTACATCGTGGCGTGTTTACTACTTTTACTAGCTGGGCGTTGTGTATAGAAGTATCATCCACTTCTCTTCAGAACGCCCAGCTTCTGGCAGTGCAGACACAGCCGTGTTCTCGAGAGATCACGCTGTGACGTCACTCACAGGTCCTGCATCGTGTCAGACGAGCGAGGACACCGGCACCAGAGGCTTCAGTTGATTCTGCAGCAGCATCGGCGTTAGCAGGTAAGTCGATGTAGCTACTTACCTGCAAACGCTGATTCTGCTGCAGAATCAACTGTAGCCTCTGGTGCCGATGTGGCCGACATGATGCAGGACCTGGGGCAGGAAGTGAGTGACGTCACAGCGTGATCTTTCGAGAACACGCTGTGTGTCTGCACTGCCAGAAGCTGGGCGTTCTGAAGAGAAGTGGATGATACTTCTCGTCAGAACACCCAGCTAGTAAAATAAGTAAACACGCCCAGATGTAACACACATAATACACGCCCACTTGGACTTTTACTTTAAACACGCCCACTTGGACTTTTGCAAGCCTCATTTGCATAAATACAAAAATGGTCATAACTTGGCCAAAAATGCTCGTCTTTTAAAAATAAAAACGTTACTGTAATCTACATTGCAGCGCCGATCTGCTGCAATAGCAGATAGGGGTTGCAAAATCTGGTAACAGAGCCTCTTTAAGATGCTCGACCATAAAGAGTTAAAACAGCAGGCTGACTGGACTTCGGGGGTGCTGTTCGACATTCCTGGAGCCTTTCTGAAAAGGAGCTCTCTTGCAGCACTACTGGTTAGAGGAGAGCCAGGGTTCTCCTCCGAGATGCCGTTATTTAAAGAGGGCGTTGATCATCACACACCTATACTATACCATATGTATGGGGACAAATGGAAGGGAGTATGACTGCAGGATCTTTTTTGTAGTATGTAATGATGGAAACACATAGGGGGAGCTTTATTAGTAGTGTCCTAAACTGCAACGGTGAAAAATGGCGCACAAATCGCTTCAAATTTATCATAATGGCGCACACGGAATGATATATTTGGCACAACTAGTTAAACATGTAAGACTGTTTCCTCAGCCTTCTGCCACCTTGTGACTGGCATAAATTTCACTCATATTTTGCCCAAAAAAAGCGTACACCGTTAATAGTCTAGGCACATTTAAATTTCTTGTTATCCACGCCCCTTTTCTAGATTCTTTTTTTTAAAAATTGTTGAAGGTGCACAAACTCCCGCATCTATTATGTAGTTTACTCCAGATTTTTTTTTCTTTATCAGTTTATTAAATTTTTCAGTACAAACATATAACAGTGTTATTGCACATAAACGGGTGGCAGTTCAACTGAACCACTTCATATAAAACATTTGAATACAATGCAATACAGAAAGAGTATATATAATGTCAGCATCAAGAAGTGTACATTCGCATATGAATCATCAAATGGGAAGCAAATAAAAAAATAATAATATAAAAATATATGAAAAAAAAGGGGGGGGGAGCGGGAAAGAAAGGAAGGAAAGCAGAGCAGGTAAAAGGTGGAGAGTGGAGAGGGATGGCCGCTACCCAAGACGTAGGACTGACAAAAGAAATTTAGGTGTGTTCTTCCAGCCAGCGTGGAAGGGCCTCACTCTTCGCAAACAGAATCCAGCTCCTCCATGTATTCATGAATCTGTCTCGTTTGCCATTGTCTCCTGCCAAGAGGCCCTCCATTCTCATGATGTGATTCAATTCGGTTACCCATTCACGAAGAGAAGGGCATCCCGTAGATTTCCAGTGTCTAGGGATCACACACCTAGCTGCAGTGAGAAAATGTCTGAAAATACCTTTTTTCAGAATTGTGACATTGCCTGGCAAAAGGGACAATAGTCCAATGGCAGGTTCAATAGGAGTTTGAGAATCAAACAGCACATTATACAGTTCGAATATGCTAGTCCAAAATGGATACAAGATGGGACATTCCCACCATATGTGCAACATGGTTCCCAAAGCTGAAAGGCAGTGCCAACATTGATCAGACACGGAGGGGAAGGCTCTATGTAGCAAGACCGGGTATCGATACCAACGGGTGAGAATCTTAAAATTCTTTTCCTGGGCGTAACAGGCTGATGGCAATTTATGGGTGAGAAAAATTTTTTTTTGCCAATCCTCGTCCTGTATATGAAACCCCAATTCACGATCCCACGCCTGTACGTATCTAAGTTGCGAAAGCTCGGGGCAGGCTCGTAGAAAAGCATGTAGTGTTGATAAAAGTTTAGTCGGCACAGAGGGTATCAGTAGGAAGACTTCCAATGTTTTGTCCAAAGCGAGAGCCTCACACTCTGAGAAAGAGGAAATGTATGCTCTAAGCTGTAGATATTCCATCCAAGATAATCTTTTGTGAGGACAAGATTCCCTCAGGGACAATAAAGTGGGAAGCTCATGAGTGTCAGTGAGTGTGGAAGCGAGTCTAACATTGTCCTGTTTCCTCCAAGAAAGAAATTCCTCAACTCCCACCGCTGGTGTGAAGTCTGGATTGTCAAATAAAGGAGTGAAAGGGCCAGGACAATGTGTTAATTTGAAAGGCGCTGCATCCCTATCCCAGGACACCAAAAAATGTTGGGTTAATAATGGTAGCATGAGAGTATTTCTGGGCTGTTTGGCAATCCACGGGAGAGATGTTAGTCGTAAAGGTGAAATTTCAAATTCCAGGCGGACCCATTGTTTGTGCGTAAATGATCTAAACCAGTCAGCGATTCTCATCAACAATGCCGCAGAATGATATTTTTTAAAATCCGGTAACCCCGCCCCTCCCTCCGATTTTGGTCTGCAGAGCACCTTCATGCTTATTCGAGGTTTTTTAGGGCCCCAAATGAATTTATTTATGCCTCTGTGTAGTTGACGAAAGTAAGATTGAGTGGCCAGAATCGGTACCGTCTAAAATACATGTAAAACTCTAGGTAAAATATAAATTTTTACCGCATTGATCCGGCCAAACCAGGAAAGGCGAGCCGAGGAGTACTGCTCTACATCTTTCAGTGTGCGATGCAATAAAGAGATGTAGTTCAGACGGAACAACGCTGTCAAATCCTTTGGGATATCCCCAAATACTTTAGAGACTCTTGTTGCCATTTAAATGGGAAGTTTTGTTTTAAGTGTTCAACCAACTCACTGCTGAGGGAAACATTTAAGGCTTCAGTTTTAGAGTAATTAACTTTGAAATTGCTGAGCTGACTAAAACGTTCAAATTCCTTAAGTATGGATGGCAAAGTCACAATAGGTTCTGTTACATACAAGAGGAGGTCGTCAGCATACAAAGCAAGCTTGGTATGCAGTGATCTCGCGCTTATTCCTTTTATGGAGGAGTTATTTCGCAGAGCACTAGCCAAATGTTCCATGGTGAGAACATATAGAATAGGGGACAACGGGCATCCCTGCCTAGTACCATTTGAAATATGTAGTGGGTCCGATAATAGCCCGTTCACACGGACCCGAGCTGTAGGCTTCATGTATAGAGACATTGATTTTCCCGAGCATATTGTTACCCAAACCAATTTGTGACAATGTCCTCCGAAGGAATTGCCAACTAACCCTGTCGAACGCCTTTTCGGCGTCCACAGAGAGCAGACATGTAGGAATATGCTGTCGTTATGCATAGGACATGAGAAGGATGGTTTTGTTCGTATTATCTCTTGCCTCTCGCCCCTTAACGAATCCCACCTGGTCGTCATGAATGAGAGAAGGCAAGATAGGAGAGATGCGTGACGCAATGGTCTTCGCAAATAGCTTGACATCCACATTGATCAGTGAGATCGGGCGGAAGTTGGGGCAAGACGTAGGATCTTTCCCAGGCTTTGGTAACAATGTGATGTGTGCCTCAAGTGACTGTTGGGTGAAACCGCACGCTGGAGTGATGGAATTGAAAACCCGTGTTAAAAAGGGAATTAGTAAATCCTGGAATTTTTTATAAAATGTATTATTGAAACCATCAGGTCCAGGACTCTTTCCCAATGGAGAATCCTTTAAAGCTTGGAGCACTTCATCTTCCGTGAAGTCCGATTCCAATGTATCAGAGTCTGTATGGGAAAGAGTAGGGACCGGGGTCTCATTTAAATACTCATCTATTTTGGACTGTAGCGCTTCAACCGGGATGTCATGTAAACTGCCTTTAATATTGTATAGCGAGGAATAATATTGTTGGAAGCATGTGGTGATGTCCTTTGGATCAGAGACCACCTGGCCCGACGCTGTATGTAATTTAGGGATGTAAGCAGCCTGCGACCTGGGATGCAGCGCCCTTGCAAGAGGTCGTCCACACTTGTCAGCGAATTCATAAAAGAACTTCCGATTCCTGTCTCTGTACCTTGTGTAGGCTTGATCAAGAAGGGCCTTGAGTTGATTCCTCGCAAGGTCGAGTTCTGAGAGTGTAGAGAGGAGTTGTGTGCGTTTATGTTGGGCTTCAAGGACGCTAATCTTATCTAATAATTTAGTCATTTTAGCACCTTTCTCCCTTTTCAGTCGTGACCCATGTTGAATGAGAACTCCTCTTAACACACATTTCAATGCCTCCCATTGCATTGGTAAGGCTGTTGTGTCAGCTGTATGATTAAGAATGAAGGACTGAATGGAGTTCTTCATTGCTGTCAGACAGACGGTGTCATTCAGGAGGTTGTCATTCAGCTTCCAATTCTTAAAATGGGTCGGCTTATCCGGAATGTCCAAGATCAGATACACCGGAGCGTGATCTGACCAGAGTACATTCCCAATCATTGTGGTGGGTTTCCACGTGAGAAGATGATGACTGAGAAGGAACATGTCAATTCTACTGTAAGAGTTATGCAATGCAGAAAAATAGGTATAGTCTTTCACTTGTGGGTGAAGCATGCGCCAAACATCGACCAACTGCATTGAATGTAGTGCGGATGATAAAGCAGATAAATGAGACCTAGGCACTGAACTTTTACCTGACGAGGAATCAAGATATCTGTCAAGAACTAGATTAAAATCTCCTCCAAGTACCAGGAGGCCCTCAGAGAAGTCCTCCAGCCGCCGCAACAACGACCTGCACACCCGAGCCTGATCCTGATTAGGTAAGTAAAAGTTTGCCAACGTAATCACCTTGCCATGTAAAGAAATTTTGACGAATAAGTAGCGCCCCTCCGTGTCTGACGCCGTCGCCAATACCTCATGCAATAGGGATTTATGAATTGCAATGCTAACACCTTTACTTTTGGACTCCGCATTCGTGCTATGATACCACTTAGAGTAGTATTGAGTGCTAAGACGAGGAGTATGTGCTGTTTTAAAATGGGTCTCTTCTAAAAACAAGAGTTGGACCCTTTCTTTATGCATATCATAGAGGATCTGCGCTCGTTTTTCTGGTGTATTGAATCCCCTAACATTCAGGGTGCACATCTTTAGCGAGGCCATCCCCCCACACTAAGAAGGCGGGAAGAGAGGGGTAGAGAGGATATGACTAGGTATAGGGGAAATTTGGAAGAGAAAATAATAAAAATAAAAACAAACTATGAATAGGAAGCAAAGAAAAGGGGTGAATACCCGCTCTCTGATGACTAAATCAGAGAGATATTACAAACAAAGTAACACTGGCAAACCAGTGAATCCCTAAGTGGAAGAGTGACTAGTCCAAAACCCAGCGAACGCTAGAATATCACCCCAGCACTGTTACTGAGAAAAGTAGAATGATAAGAGCAAAATGAAATAATAAGATAGGAATAAGTATCAAGAGAACAGCATAGAACAGAAAAGAGCTATGGAGAACACCCGTGATGTGGCAGTATCTATGACAATATGGCATCATAAGAGGTATATTGAGAGACCTCGCATATGCTTTCATAGACCTACAGCAGAACAGTAAACCATTAAAGTAAAGCACTTATGTACAGTACAAGTGAACCTCATCCACTTCTAACATGGGCACAAATATGTAAAAATATGTCACGTCATGGTATTCATTCGAGGCACAAAGGCATATCAGAGAACAACATGTAACCTCAACAAGTATCCCTGCATAATATATAGGGCATAGACATATACATATAATCATGAGAGTTCTGTGCCGAGGCCGAAAAAGGCTTGGAGGTATGCTACATGTAGGTGAGTATATATACTCACGAAAACCCCTCAAGCGTCTGGAACCGGTTCCACCTGTTGTCGATCCTGACGGCGTCCACGAATGGCTGGAGATCTACCGCGACGTCCTTGACGCACTCTTTGAGGAAGTAACGGAATTGAGGGCCAGTGTCCAGTATGGAGACTCTAGGAATATCCAACGCCTCCCAAAACTCTGGGATGTCGTCTAGGTCCCGGACGAAGAAGAGAACGCCGTCCTTCCTCACTTGAAGCTGGAACGGATATCCCCAAGAATATGGAATCCCGTGCTCCCTCAGAACATCCAATAGAGGCCGCAGATTCCGGCGCTTATCCAAAGTCATTTTGGAGAGATCAGATAAGAGTTGAAGTTTTGTCCCCTCCCACGTGATATCGCCTTTATCTCTGGCTTTACGTAATATTTCTTCCTTAAGCGTAAAGTAATGGATGCGACACAAAATATCTCTCGGCTTGTCAGGATCTGCGTTTCTAGGACCCAGAGTGCGATGCGCTCTATCAATTTCCAGAGCAGAATCAGGTTCACGTCCCAAAAGAGAGTTGAATAAGCCCTTCAGAGTAGGTACTATAGAGGCAGTATTGTAAGTCTCCGGCAGACCACGTACACGCAAGTTATTGCGACGGTTGCGGTTCTCATGATCTGCAGCGATATTAAACAGCATATGGATTTGTTGAGTATGTTGCTCCAGCGTCGACTGTTGAGAGGCTTGTGCCTGAGATGCAGCAGTAATATCTCCATGTGTTGCACCTGGTCTGTAAGCTGAGAAAGGTTGCATGTCAGCGCCTGTATCTCGGATTTGTATGTGGTCTCCAGTCTGCTCACATAGGCTTCCATGTCCCCTTTGGTAGGAACAGCAGCAAGTTGTTGTTTTAGTTCCAGAAGCATGTTCCCTGGGACTGAGATCATATCAGCCGCAGGCATCTGCACAGACAGGGCTGTAGATGTATTATTCTTCTGAGGTGAAGAGTAGGTTCGGGCTGGAGAGGGGGGAGCTGCAGAAGATGTGTCCTGCGCTGCACAGCCATTTCCCCTGGTCCGGCGGTCAGGACCCGGCGGCGCCATCTTGGATTTCTCTCCCCTCACTGTGTCGCCAAAATACCTACGTATTCCTCCGGTAAGTGCCTTCAATTGCGGTCTGGACGGTGTTCCTGTATGCCTGGGTGTTCTCCTGCTCATTAGGGTGCCGTTTGCCTCTGCCCTCTCATGCTAAAGAGCGTGCTGGGGTGAAGTCAGTAGCGGAGCTCTCAGTCCACACGTCCGCTCGGCGCCATTACCAGGCCACGCCCCGTTTACTCCAGATTTTGATGTAAACTGCTCCAGGAAAAGTCACAATTGTTTGCAGTATAATTTGCAACTTTTCTCGTCATCTGCCAAATTTTTTAAAGTGACTAGAAAAGTGGGCGTGAGATTTTACTTTTTAAGAACTACAGTTTAATCAATTTTGCACAAATCACTTCAATTGCATCCTTTATTTAAGCTGGCCCATGTTTATCAAGACTAGCATATATGAAGCCAAAGTGTCTAAAGCCCATAGTAAATTTGACGCGTGCCGTGTACTCTACCTTTTTGGTCCAATTTCCAATAGTAATTCCGGCACATTTTGATTAGTAAATGTTCCCCAATGTCTTGATTCTAGCCTTTTGTGACGTACAGCTGCTTATTCATCTATATATATATATATATATATATCATGTGTGTGTATATGTAGAGAGAAGCAGCACTCTGCGACAGATTCCAACACGGTAATGGGTGCAAGCAGGTAATCCAGATCCGTGGATTATAAGACATAAACGAAAGAAATCCCACAGCACTCTGATGGTTCCAAAAAGTATGTGATTTATTCAGTCAACAGCTGCAACGTTTCCGTCCTGCTATAGGACCTTTTTCAAGCATGACGGAAACGTTGCAGCTGTTGACTGAATAAATCACACACTTTTTGGAACCATCGGAGTGCTGTGGGATTTCTTTCGTTTTATAGAATATTTTTTTTTTTAAGAGGCGCACTGGAGCAATCTAAAGTAAATTGGTTGCAAAAGTGTATAAAGCTTTTAATTTCATGCAAATAGAGGTTTGACATCACCATGTGTGTATTACGTTATTCTACTCATCCACTGGTTTCTTGCTAATTTCTATTCTCGTATCATGGCAATGTCCTTGTCATGTGTGTGTGTCCTTGTCCTCACTGGTTTTGTTTTTTCATTATTTCATTTGGGCTAAAAGTACAATGGACTAATCCGTATAAAATGCTGCCTTTAAATAGGGTAGCATATTACGGTGACAGATCCTCTATCATTTAATACGTCGGCATCCACTGATCTCAACATACTCAGTTTCTTGCTGCTTTATTAGTAAATTAAGTTTTCTCTTTAATATAATTTGAGAACACCTCACCATGTGTATAGGCCCCTGCTACTAGGAGGCTGACACTAGGTAGGAAAGCCTTCGCTCCAACCAGGCAGGCCATACCCTTCTCACAGACACTAGCTTATTAGGATTTTATCTTATTGTCCGTAGCAGGCAGACGTGACCTAGTATTCAGGTCTTTTGCTATATTTTATTGTAGTTTTATTTATTTCTATTCACTCCTTAGCCGCAGGTTGTCCGCTTGTTCAAAGTCTAGTCAGCCCCCTGTGGATGACGGCTAAACCAGGCAGTCCTCTGCACTAAATTTCCATCGCCGCCGATTACCTAACTTGTTTTTTCGGCAACTGCAGACCGAATACCAGTAACCCCACTCGCAAGGACCCACCAGCGTTTCCTTCATTTTGCGATGGGTTCTCTAAATGTCCAATTTGTCGCCCTCCCTTTTGGGCTTGCCACATCTCCTCTGGTCTTAACCAAGGTCCTGACAACTCTCAAGGCGCTTCTCTGCGCCAGGGGAATCACTGTCAACTCTTGCCTGGATGACCTCTTTCAGGAGTTAGGATGGTGGGAGACCTCACAGGCTACCACAATGGGTCGGTCTTTTCCTTACCTCCAGTGGCTGGTCGACTCAACGGATACCAGTCTTTCCAGGTGCAGTTTTTTGTCTTCACACAGTTTAGGGCACTTGGTCGCAGGAGGAGAGGTCCTTACAGACCAACCTTCTGGAATCGTGGGCAGTTTTCCTAGCACCCTCCTATTGGACTCTTCTCTTTCACAGTCATCCGGTCAGGATCCAGACTAAACTACTGCGATTGTTCAGCCGGAGCCGCCCATGTAAATCAGAAGTCGGTTGACTGTTGGAGTCCTTTTGAATCCTACTGTGGGTGGAGCAGCATATTCCAGCACTGTCAGCGGTCCACGTACAAGGAGTGGACAATTGAATTTCAGATTTTGAAAGCCAAGGCAGCCTAGATCCGGGAGAGTGATCTCTTCACCCAGAAGTATTTCATCAACTGTGCCAGGGGTGGTGCTACGGGGACGTCGATCTCTTTGCATTTCATCTCAACCACAAGGTTCTGACCTACGGATCCTAAGGCCATCGCACTCGACGCACCGTTTACTCCATGGAGAGTTCCCTCCACTTCCACTCTTGCCCAGAGTACTCAAGAGACTCAGAAGGTAAGTCTTTCCAGAAATTCTGGTGGTAATGGACTGGCCCCGGTATGCAGACCTAATTCACATTCTCACAGTGCTATCCGCTTCTATCCAAGTCCCGCTATTTTACCTCGGGTGCGTTTAACGGCTGTAGAAGCATAGGTTCTGATGACCTGGGATCTCTGAGCCTGTTATTCCGTTCATGTTAAAGACCAGAAAACCTCAGTCAGCTAAGGTGTACCATCGAACGTGGAAGGTTCTTTTTTTCCTCTCCCCCCAACTCATCCAAGGGAGCAGGCTTTGCGTTGTCCGGGACCGTGAACGTGTGTGTTTCTTTTCTCCTACTGCTTCGGCACAAACTGTATAAGCCAGTGTCTGTGTGAAGGGTAGGGCTTGCCTGATCGGAGCAAAACTTCCTACCTAGTGTCACCTCCTAGTGGCAGGGGCCTATACCCATGATGCTGTGTTCACCGATGAATTCAATGAGAAATAGATTTTATGACTAGAAAAATCTGTTTTTTATTGTGTTACTCCATTCAACATAATTTGATGAATATGGCCATCAGTGTAAGAGCAGGAAAAGTTAAATTTTGTATAATTTATGTCGTTTTTAATCTATTTAATTTTATACTGAAAGTCTAAAGTGAACCTTTCAATTTTTTTTTTATTAAACTGCTGTGATTAAATATTTTCATAATTACAATTGTCTGTTACAGACTAAAAAGGGGACCAAATCGGACAGCGATGAGGTATCTCAACCTGAAAACAAACCAAAGGAGGCTGATGAAAAAAAAGATCCTTCTCCAAGGCCTGCCGCTCGAAAGCCAGCTAAGGCTAACCCATATGGAGCATGGCAGACTGTTCAAGAAGAAGTAGACCCATAGTAAGTACTAGTGAAGAATATAGATCGTCCTGTGTTGCAAAAAATATTTTTCTGCAAGGCATAAAACACTCTAAGGTGGAGTATGTCATTTCGATAACTAAATTTAATTGTAAATTTTTTTTTAGTACAAAAAAAAAACAACCTAAAACTAAAGTTGTGAGTGCATATGTATTCATTCTCTTTGCTATAAAAACCCTAAACATGGTCTGGTCAAACCACATATTCAGAAGTCACATAATTAGTGCAATAATTTTGATGCACCTGTCGTTCTATTCAATGACTTTGAGAACGACGGGAACATCCGAGTGCTGTACTTGGCTGTTTCCGTTATTCCCTCGGATTTTGAATGGAGCGGTAGCGCGCATGCTCGACCGCTGCTCCGTTCAATGTCCTCCTCGCTGAGGTCGAACAGTGGGAAGGAACTGGGGGTTCGGGACCCCCGTTCTCCCTTTCTCTCATCCTGTGGATAGGCGATAATTTAGGATCCTGGCACAACCCCTTTAATGACGGCTGCAGATGCATTTTTGCGACCTCTAATTATAGAAACAAGCCTAATTTATTGATGCAGAATGTGTGCGTTCTCCACAGTCCATTAACCGATTACAGTTGTGCGGTAGAGCACCTGTATCTCGTTTACACTGCTTTAAATGGCACCTCTATACTGCTGACTGTTTCAGGGGCAGCTGCAGCCAAACCACACCATGTGAATACATCCTTACAAGCAGGGAATAGGGCAAATTCACTCCATACGCCCCTCAAAGCGTTCTAAATTAAGGGGTCTCTGATGATGCACTTCCCCACTATATTGTTTAAAACGTCCCCAAGATGGAACTTTTAATAAAAAAACGTTCAATTCCCCCCCCCGAAAAATAAAGCCCTTCCATTTTCTGATGGGAGGCACATGTTATAAATTTTGAACCTCCGTGTACCTCACATTAATAGTAATTCAGACATAATGGGCAACATTGGGTTAATGTGTGAGGTACATGATGAGGTTAATTACTATTAATGTGAGGCACATGGAGGTACTAGGTTCATAACACCATGTGACCTAACGTTAATAAGTGACAACATAATTTCCCTCACATAATGGCCACTTTGGGGTTAACCACTTAGGTACACGTCTAATTTTGGCCTTGCGGACAGAACAGTTCCATATTTCATTTTTTTTTTTCCTCATTGAATCCCGCGCTCATAACTATTTTTCATTTTTGTGCTCGACGTAGCTGTATGAGACTTTGTTTTCTGGTACATTTACTTTCATTTAATCTATATATCAATTTTTATTTTGGAAAAAATGCAGGAAAAAAAAGCATTTTATTTTTTACAGCATACACCGATCATCATAAATTACGCTATAAATTTCTTGTGGAGGTTCTTAAGTTCATGATCATACCAAATATGGTATCTTTTTTTTTTTTTATTTTGTGTTCATTCATATATCTATATGCACTATTTTATTATTATATGTACTAGCATATATCTATATGCTAGTACATTAGCCTGCGTATGGATAGGAATGCCCAAACAACCTCCTATGTACTAAGTAGTCACTGACAGAAAATGTGCGCTGTCTGTCCATATATGGTACGTACCTCGATCGGGTCACAGGGATTTCCTGTGGCGCGATCAAAGGGGAGGTCCCTCTTTCTCATTTTCCCCTTGAATGCTGCGGTCAGCTTTTATCACAACGTTCAAGGGAATAACAGAGGTTTCTATGATATGTGCCGTTAGAGTGGGGCTGCAGCTGTTGCCCCGCTCCTGATCACGTGCGCACACTTGTAGTGCCTGCGCCATCAGAATCATGTGATGCGGCCGGCGCAGCACTAATGAGCGGCAGGCACTGAATACAGAGAACATGGGGGTGTTTTGCAGGGCTTTTGCCATTTTCTGTGTCTTCATGGCTGGCACCGCCGCTCATTAGTGCAGCGCCGGCCGCATCACATCTTGCTAGTGACTAATTTCACGTATTACAATACTAAGCTGTGCGGCCACACAGCTTAGTATCGAAATACATGAATTCACTGTGTTGAACCGTTTAAGGCTGCACAGCATCGAAATAGTATCAATATTTTGATGCATCGTGCAACCCTAATATATACCTCCAAACCAGAGGTGCACATCAAGAATTTTTACTATAATTTCCAGAGGATACAAATTTCTGAAATTCTGATGTCCTGCATATAATTGCTTGTTAGTCTTGACCGTTGAATCTTTCCTTCCATATAGTGAGAACTTGGATTTGGAGCTACCAAATGTTGAATACTATGATCCCTGTGTCTCTTTACCGGATGTGGAACATGAGCCAAAAGTAAAGTTTAAAGAAAAAACCATCACTTCCCTTGGTGACTCCGTAGTTGGGACCTCTGTCTTCAAGAGAAGGAAGCTAGAAAATATGAAATCTCGAAACATACGTCAGAGACTAAATGATCAGTAAAGGGCTTGGATTATTTGGGACATTTTTAAAGTGGATGTTTGAAAGCGAATAGGATTGAATTATGTGTGTGAGCGCTTGGTGTGAATAAATCCTTTTTTTTTTTATAGATTTCTTTACTGATTTCAACCATTAAAAAGTACAAGATGGTGAGTTTGAAAAAAGTAAGGCAATGTGTTTGAGCTTTCCACGCTTGCCTCTGAAGTCCCATCTGCAATCCTTCTTTTTCTGTTTTTGCTTCATTGCTGGCTATTAATCGTGAGGAATAGTAGTGTTTCTACATGACACGAAACCTTGCACAGTCATTCATATGGTCCTACCTGCTGAAGCTTGGGAAATCCTAAATGATTAGGAAATACAGCTGCCTAGAGCGCAGGCACGCCATTGTGGGCAGCTGCTCAGTGCCAGGTCTGTCCAGCCTCATTTAAAGGCGTTGTACAAAAAAAACAAAAAAAAACGGCTGCTTTCTTCCAAAAACTGGGCCACAGATATACACAGGTTGTCTGGTATTGCAGTTCAGCCCCATTCGCTTCAAGTGAGCTGAGCTGCAATACCGGGCACAACCAATGCACAGGTGTGGAGCTGTTTTTGGAAGAAAGCAGCTATGTTTTTCACCTTCGAAAGCAAATTTTTACATTTATTTAAGTTTGAATAAATAGTTCAATCGGTGTGTTTTGTGCAACTTTATAATTTAGTTTCTATTCAATTCTTTTTTCACTTTTTGAGATACAGCTGCTATATCATGCGCTAATATAGGATCCACCTGTAATCGATCACATCTAAGTTATGAACTTAGATGTGATGGATAACGGGTGGATCCTGCGTGTCGGACATGCAGGACCCGCTTTCCCTGAATCAGTCAGTCCTGCGGACCTGATGGGTACAAGATTCAGCATAATATACAGCTGCTCTGTGGACAAGATACAAAGCATCTGTATCTGAAAAAGTAAAAATAATTTTAAATAAAAACAAATTATAAAGTTGCACAAAACACACTGACCTTTTTTATTTATTTAAAAAAAAAAAATGCTTTCAAAGGTGTACAAAGCCTGTAACTATGATGAGTTATATCATTAGGTGTAAGGACAAAGTGAAAAGAATTCTATGCAATGAGATTTTTTATTTTTTTTTCATTGTTTTGTAACTATTTTCATTCTTATTGTCTCCATGTATGCTTTAAAACTTCCATGACTATAAGGACTGCCTAGTATGAGCATTGCTTAAAAGGAGTTATATAAGATTAAAGAAATCTGGCTCCTTTCTTTCAGAAACCGCACCACTCTTGTCTATGGGCTTTGTGTGGTATTGCAGCTCAGCCCCATTCAAATGAGTTTTGTTTTTTTTGTTTTTTATTAAATGGGTTGTCCACTTTCTGAAAACTGATGACCTATGCACCAGCTAGTTCATCAGTATATGATCGATGTGTGTCTGACACCCGGACCCTACACCACTCCGGCTGCCTCCGGACGGTGTTGCCGGAAGCTGATGACTCCTGTCAAAGAATAGCGGCCGTTTGGCAGTATTTCAGCTCTGCTCCTATTCAAGTGGATAGGAGCAGAGCTGCAGTTACGCCGAATGGCCACTATGCAGTGGTCGGAGCCATCTGCTTCTGGCTCCAATTACTGCATCCCATGCCAAACATCTGGTGCACGGAGGCAGCTGGAGTTGCGGATCGGGTCAGGATGACAGACACGCACGGATCATATACTGATGACCTATGCGGTGAATAGCTCATCAGTGTTCAGAAAGTGGACAACCCCTTTAACCTCATATAACTCCTTTTAGATGGGAAAAAACGGATGGTGTTTTTTGTTTCTAGAAACCGCTCTACTGGGATGTCTGTTACAGAGTTTATAAGGTTAAAAAAAAAAAGACACAGGTCCACCAGATCCGACCTATAATCCTACCTGTATATCCAGAGGAGGCAAAAAAAATAAATTCAATACGGTGGTTGCCAATTGCCTGGATCATCGTCCCATCTCCAAAATCTTGTACATATAACTTGTAATATTTTATTTTTCAAGAAAGGCATCCAGGCCCTCCTTTTGAATTTATTCAATGAATCAACCATCACAACGTCCTGTTGCAGAGAGTTCCATAGTCTCACTGCTCTCACCGTAAAGAATCCTCGTCTGTGATGATGGTGAAATCTGTTTTCCTCTAGACACAGTGAATGCCCCCTTGTCATTGTTACAGGCCTAGGTGTGAAAAGATCATTAAAAAAATCCTCTGTACGGTTCATTCATATATATGTACGTTCTAATTAGATCGCCCCCTAAGCTTTCTTTTTTTTCTAAACTGAATAACCCGAAGTTTGACAACTTTTTTTTGGTACTGCAATGCACCCATTCCCTTAAAGGAGTTGGCTGGTTTCGGCAAATTAATAATATTTTTGAAAAATTAAGTCATACAATTTTCCAATTTACTTTCTGTATAACTCCCTCAGTTTTCAAGTCCAGATCTCTGCTTGTTGTTATTCAGTTAGAACATTCATTGTTTACTTCCAGGGGTTAAAATTCTGTCCATGGTCATGTGATGGACACACAGGTGCTGGGATCGTTACAAGACAACGATCTGACACATACTGTGCACCTGTGTGTCCATCACATGACCATGGACAGAATGGTTTCCACTGGAAGTAATCAATGAATGTTCCTACTGAATAACAACAAGCAGAGATCTTGAGAACACTGATGAATTAATACAGAAAGTATATTGGAATATTGTAGGACTTTTAATTATACAAAAAAATAATATTAATTTTGCTAAAACAGGACAATCCCTTCAATTAACGTGTCTGTCCTTCTCTACATGGCTATATTCTTATACACAGGTGCCCAAAATCGTACACTGTATTCCATGTGTGGTCCGACTAGTGAATTGTATAGAGGAAAAACAATGTTTTTGTCATGAGCATTTATGCCACTTTTACTGCATCCCAAGACATTGCAGATCATTCCATCGAACTGAATAAGACTAAACTCCAGTACCCGGCAGACGCTATGGTCAGGATGAGCCTTTCTGGAGAAAGAAAAAAGCAGACCCCATTTTCTGATCTTGAACAACAGCTTTAGGCCGGATGTACACGAGCATGTGCGTTTTGCGCTTCCTGTATCTTCCACTGGCCGGGAGAAGCGGAACACACACACACACACACACACACACACACACACACACACACACACACACACACACACACACCTCTTTTTCATAGTATCCCAACAATAAAATCGGAATAGTAGTATAATCTATTAATACGATGATTTTCTGGAATTTTTAGATGGCTAGACCTTCATATTTTACCTGGGCATCTGTAATAGGGTTATTACAGGTTTATGGTGTTTTTTTGTCGTCTTTTTTTAAGTATTTGAAATTGAGTCTCTTCTTTGCATAAAGTTGCAATCTGCTCTGTAGGAACTGCTGTTCTCAATTCTAGTGTTGCCTTTTGGTGCTGTTATGAGTTTTTCTGGGTAGGGAGAATTTGCTGTATTTTTTTATTTATGTTTTTTACGTTGTTCATGGTTTATTACATGAAAAACTTTGCTGTTGTATGAAGAAAGTCTCTATTGTATCATTTCATCTAATTGTAAGGGTATATTCACACAAGGCAAGTTTCTGTGACTACCCCATTCATCTTAAGGGGGCTTGCAGAAATCCATGTGAAATCTGCAGAAACAACACCATTTAGATGTATGGAACAGAAATTTCTGCAAAAAATCTTCCACGTGAATATAGCCTAATTCTGTTGACCTTACAAGGGTGAAAAGGAATATTTTGTTTCTCTTTGCTGGACCAAAATAAACCGGCGGTAATGGTAAAGTGCATGTCAGCAGGTCCTTCTGAATGTTTTTGTTTTTTTTTAAATTTGCTTTGTATATGGATTATTACCCCCCTTAAAAGGCTTACCACAGGATAGGTGATAACATGCTGATCGGTGGGAGTCTGAACACTGGGACCCCCACCGATCACGAGAATGGGGGTTTTGTTCCTCGAAATTAATGGAGCGACAGGTCTCGCATGCACACTGCTGTTTCATTCGATGTCTATGGAACTGCCGGAAATAGCCGAGTACAGCGCTCATCTATCTCCAGCAGTACCATAGAGAATTAATGGAGCAATCGGGCGCATGTGCGACCTTCCCCTCCATTCATTTGGAAGAACAGGACCCTTGTGATCGGTGGGGTGGGGGGCAGTCAGTCCCCCATCGATCTGCATGTTATCACCTATCTTGTGGTTAGGGGATAACATTTAATCTTGGGACGACACTTTTGAGCCTCCATTACGTACATGAACATTCATGAAGTGTCTTAACTAATGACTCCATGATGTACATCATGGTGGTTGTGTGAGCACAGGAGCTGTGCCCGTGCGATCAAGAGCAGAATCCCAGCGGTGATTAACCGCTGGGATCAGAGAAACCTCTGATCCCAGCCCCGCCAATGATGTCAATAGTGACCACAGCATCTTAAAAAGGCTCTGTCACCACATTATAAGTGCCCTATCTCCTATATAAGGAGATCGGCGCTATAATGTAGGTGACTGTAATGCTTTTTATTTAGAAAAACAATCTATTTTAAACCACTTTATTAGTGATTTTTAGCTTTATGCTAATGAGTTTCTTAATGCCCAAGTGGGCGTTGTAGAGAGGAGTGTATGACGCTGACCAATCAGCGTCATGCACTCCTCTCCATTCATTTCTTTGTACAGGCAGAATCTTGTCCTGACCATTCATTAGATGTGACCGCTGCAGCCAATCACAAGCTGCAGAAGACACATCTGACAAAACGTCACCACTAGAGGCCGGCTGTTCAGAGACCAGCTGACGGAGCAGCGACGTGTTGTTATGAGAGCGCCAAGGAAGATGAGAATAGTTGTTGTTTTTTTCCTCTCCGCTCTTTTTTGCAGTGGTAAATCTATTTAAAAATCCACACCAATAGAAGCACAATTTGGTGTAGATATTTATACTAATATCCCCGTGGTTTCTGGTTCAAAATTTTCCGCAGGGTATCTGACCCATATAAACATCCCCTTTCTCCTCTCTGCCTCTACTTCAGAGATGTCGTAAGCCTCTACGTGGCTTAACTCTCTAGTGCACCCCACTTGCACCGTCACACAATTTTAAGGTAAATTTTTTTTTTATTAAGTACAGAATTGTTTCTGATTCACTATCCACACCTTTGCACTGTTTTGTTTTTTTGTTTGTTTTTATAGTTAATTTGCTTCCTAAATGCAAAACTAGGCAACTGTAGCGGCCCCCACCGCACCTCTCTCTCCACTCATGCCTTTTCACGATACCGCTCCCTTCACTCCAGGCTGCAGTCTGGCCTCCGTCCACGCAGTGCCAACCCTGCTACATCTACTATTCCGGGTACTACTGAGGACAGCTCACACTACTAGTTACTTAACTCTCTGTAACTGCTGTCTTGGCTCTGGAGTAGCAGCATGCACTAACTGGTCACCTTCAGCACCTGTTGCTTTCCTATATAAAGCTCTCACTCTCAGTTTGACTTTGCCAGAAACGTGACCCCCTACTATTCCTCAGCGCCACTGCCTACAACTACCGCTACCTACAACTACCGCACTCGAAACTGTACACCTAATAGTAAGTGCGCCATTTGTCACTTCTGATCCGTTGGCTATTTATCAGCTGTTGTATCGGAAGACTATTTCGGGGGATCAGGGTATTCCTCGCCCTGAAGACCAAGACCCTATACAAGGGTTGGAGAGTGAAAAGCCGAGGGTCCCTCGGAATCTGCTCCCCGGTCTAGCAACCAGGTATCCCGTACGACCGGTGGGTTCACTATATCCCCTGCCGTCTGAAAATATTATTACTACGCTATATTGGACGGAGACCATGAGAGTTTGCTATGGCCATGGAACCCGCCGATGTACCACCACCTGCCATTGCTCAGCTATCCCGGCAACGTGAGATCCAGGATTCACTCTACCTCCTGCTTCAAAATGTTATACAACGTCTCGATTCTATGATGTCACCAGCAGCACCTATGGCTCCTGTACCTTCACCATGGGTCACCAGTCCAGGTCTCCATTTGCCTCCGCTCTCCCGCTACTCTGGTGACTCTAAAACCTGCTGTGTGTTTATGAATCAATGCACAATTTGGTGTGGTTTTTCGGCCGGAATTCTCTACGGCGCACAGGGTGGATACACTGTGTGCTTTTACGTAGCGTATGCGCCCTGTGTGAAAATACCCTAAAAATGTCCTACCATTTTGCTGATTCTAACATAGATCAACAGCACACTTATTGTCCTGGCATCCAGATGTTCACTGCAGATTTCACTCTTTTCAATGTTGAAGGGGTGAAATCCGCCGCAAAATCTGCATGTAACTTGTGCGGAGTTTGCTGCAGAAACACTGTCGTTACATGCATGGGTACCCTCAGAGTGAAGATAGGGAGCAAAGCAGCCATAGCAGTCTTCAGGGGGAGAGATCCTACAGGCTGTGTAGCACCCAGGGGAGGGAATCACACACTACCCAGAATCAGTGTCTGTCACAGCACAGGGGAAAAGAGAACCCTCATGGGCTGTAGAAAGGGAAATCAGTACAGGCATGAAGCTGTGCTGACATGATAGCTAGTGAAGTCAGCAGGATCCTGGATTCACAGACCTCACATCCAGCATGTATTACTGGGAGAGACAAGCCCACATGAGAAAAGTCTAATACTTGGAGCAGGTAGTGAACTGCTTATCAGGGGCTCTGAAAAGGAACTAAGGAATAGCGATTGCAGCCGGATACTTAGTGCATCTTTTTTTCACTCCAGAAAACTACTAACTTATGTAAAAATCATTTTCTTTTTCCATGTGAAAAGGTGTCCATAGCCTTTTTCAGTGACATAGACATTTTCTTATAATCATCCCCTGAGATTCAGTATACCTCGTAATTTTTTCATCAGCTTATTAGTTAACAGAACAGTTTCCACTGCCCTCACTCACCGAATGACAATCTTTTACTATATGCAAGCTCATTCATAGACAACTTTATATTGCACAAGACCAACTTTAGGGCTCATAAACCTATAGTGAGCAGGGACTTAAATTAAAGCGACAGTAACTTTAGATATGTCATATGGGGAGAAGCAGTAGTCTACGAATGTGCTGAGACCTGAAATATTAAGTCAGCAGTCCTGAAGTTCACACGTAGCGTAAACACCACAAAAATGTCCAAACGTGTAATACAGATCCTCAATGCGTCTGTATTATGGATCATAATCCATCATTATGGCATCCATATTATAGACCAATAATACTGAGACGGGCCCCTAGATGAAAAACACGTCATTAAAATCTCTGTGATCTGAAAAGCTAAAATGCAACGTATGAGCCGACGTAATATAAACATTAATAATATTCTTTGATAACAAGGGCATAAAACTCCTTCAAGTTACCAAGTTTCTAGGCCATTGCTCCAAAGCTGTGATCTCCAGTCATGAGGAACAGTTAGGCATCATTGAATTCCTTTAATTTTTAACAGAATAAATTCTAACTTTTGTTGTGGTAACCTCCTAACAACATTTTAAACCCGGTTAAAAGAGAGATGCATCATTGCCCTTGCGTCTTTCCATAAGAACACTTGATCTGCTGATACTTTGCGAGACAAAGGTGAGCATCAAATCTGCAGTAAATTCCTGTTAAATTAGATTGGAAAACTTAATTTATACAAGGGGAATGTATTGTTAGCAAAATGGTGCTTTAATACTAGATTTTATGGCTTTTTAAAAAAAAAAAAATTAAGAAATCTTCAAAACGGTACTAATTTTGTGCAAAATCAGGAAATAATAACAACGAAAATATATAAAATAATA
Source organism: Rhinoderma darwinii (assembly GCF_050947455.1). Classification (NCBI taxonomy): domain Eukaryota; kingdom Metazoa; phylum Chordata; class Amphibia; order Anura; family Rhinodermatidae; genus Rhinoderma; species Rhinoderma darwinii. Next base: position 129,553,054 of record NC_134688.1, on the reverse strand, counting down.
TAAAATCTGTAATTTTAGATATTAGTTTAAGCTGGTTGAAGAGCACTGGCAGATGTATAAGTGGAAACCATATGAAGATGCCCAATAAAGCACAAGAGGTAAGTGTTACTTTTAGTATCCATAAAGGCCTCATGCACACAGCAGTATTACGGCTCCGTACCACCTCCGAGTTGTATGGAGCCTCAATACAGCAACCAGGGACCATATTGTACTTTTGTGTTACTCCAAATTCAGACAGTGGAATATGGAGGCTTTTTTATGGCAGATTTATGGAATTTGACATGAAAAAAAATCTTGCCATGTCTTATTGGAGCATTGCTTCTATGGGGAAATATCTCCGGAATATGCTGTTGTAGGGACAGACTTCTGCCATGTGCACTAGGCCTTATTCCTCTCTGTATATATGGCTTCATGCATTTTATATGATGCTCCTCAGGATGCCGTGATTAACCTGAAGTCTGTCAAGGATCTGGGGAATCAGCTGGGCTTTGAGTGGACTATAGTTGCCCGTGAACTCGGATTCAGCAGACCAGAAATCACCCAATTTCATACAGCCTCGGTGGAAAAGAAGATCCAGGCACAGAAGATGCTGGAGTGTTGGTAATTACCACGTCATTCTTTATCAGGGTTTCACAGCTTTAAGGAGGAGTTGTCTGTGTGTCTAGATAAGGAGCTGTTTTTCTATCTTCTTCGTGTACAAAACATTGCAAATGATATATAGAACTCAAGAAACTTGGATCAGCAACTAACTTAACTACCTTATGAGCTATGTTATTATTGAATTTGCATTATTTAGAACACTGGTATCCCAAGTGTAATATAGGAAAAATTTTGTGCCTATATAATGACTACAAATCCTGACAGACTGTGGGTTTAATAATCCAAACTAACAGCATCTTAGGGATCTATTACGATCGGCCTGAAGCTGAATGCGGGCGCTATGACAGACTGTGTTCTGTGAATTCTCATTGGGTTTGTTGCAATGTACAGATGGGCAGTGAGGACATAATGCACAGGATATAAACTGCCATAAGGTCCATTTATACAGGCCATTTATTGCTATTTATTGTTACAAATTACCCATTGATGAGTGACTAACAATAATTGGTAAAATTGATCTTGATCGTGCCACCATTACATTATCGTTATCGGCAAATGCAGATATCGCTTGTAGCAACATCTGCAATAGGAACGGCTCTTGCTCGATCTATCGCTAGACAACAATACTGCTCCTCGCTGCCAGCTGTGAAGATCATCCTCATGGAAAGGTCCATCATATTCTTGGCAACGACTTTTTATATTACCAATTGTTTGTTATAAAGGCAGAAAAGAAGCCGATTATTTGATTTCCTTGCCTCGCCATGTTTGGGTTTCAGGATCATTAAAGAGGCTCTGTCACCAGATTATCAAATCCCTATCTCCTATTGCATGTGATTGGCGCTGCAATGTAGATAACAGCAACGGGTTTTGTTTTTTTTGAAAAACGATCATTTTTGGCCAAGTTATGAGCAATTTTATATTTATGCAAATGAGCCTTTCTAATGGACAACTGGGCGTGTTTTCTCTTATTTCCAACTGGGCGTGTATTGTGTTTTTAGCAACTGGGCGTGTTTACTTCTTTCACTGCACAATCACACTGTGCTGTGGATCATGGTGGGCTGGAACAATGAGAAGTGCAGGACACTGATTGGTCAGCGTCATATACTCCTCTGTACAACACCCAGTTGGTAAAAAGTAAAAACACGCCCAGTTGTCCATTGAGAAACTCATTAGCATAAATCTAAACTAGCTCATAACTTGCTCAAAAATGATCGTTTTTCCAAATAAAAACCACTGCTGTTATCTACATTACAGCGCCAATCAGATTATGTAGGAGATAGGGCACTTATAATCTGGTGACAGAGCCTCTTTAAGCTGGCTGCATTTGTTCAGATGTCTTCCACCTGAACCCATGCTATGGCGCTGAAACAGAAGAGTAACTTCAAGCTTCTGGGCTTCAATGCGAAATCTCTAACAAGAGCCCCCCGGCTATCATATGTGATTTATACCACGGGTCTCATCATATATGGCAGAGGGACCTTTTGGGCCCCCTTAGGATCCAGGAGTGATCAGATCGTTTCTGCCTGTGTTGCATTCTGAGTTGGAGTCTCTAAGTCGTACATGTGCATCTTTATTTGGTGTGTCTATAAAATGATTACGACATGGCAACAGTTAAAAAGTATCTGCACTTTCAGAAAACTTTTAATGTCAGAGACATCTCAGGGTCTCAAACTTTTGATATGTCGGTATGACATTTTGCTGAAAGTGCAGATACTCTTGAAGAATGCATTGGGAATGTATACAACGCTTGTGAGAATTGCAGTCTTATCAGAGCTAGGACAGAAATCCTCATTTATGACCAGGTAAAGGGTTCTAACCGCAATTATTTCTGGGGAGCATACTCGGCTATCAATTATTATGTCGATTTTGAAGCCCTATTGCGAAGTCTATGGAACAATACTCCTTATCTAGAGCGTGCTGCGCCACTGACCCCAAAACCGCTACAAGAACTTTAATGCTGTGTATGCAGAGGTTTCAGTATTTTTTACTATAGACTTTGAAGTAACATTTGGCCACAGCATTTTGGAAGAAAAAAAAAAGTGCAGAAAAAAGAGACACCTCAAACGCTAGTTAACAATGTGTGTGAATCCAGCCTTAGTAAGACCCCATGCACACGCCAGTATTTTCATCTATCCCGAAATACGTATCCATAGGAATCCGTATATACGGCTCTGTGCAAAAAGTGTGAGGTTGCAAATTATGTCAACATGTTGCCTAGCAATGCTTCCGTTGATATGGACAGCTTGCGGACGCACATCAGTAGCCGTCCGTATTTACGGATGCTCCTATAGACTTCTATGGGAGAGTCCGTGCCGTAATTACTGACAAGAATAGGACAGGTTCTATCATTTTTCAGGACGGACACCCATCAGTAAAAATACTGAAAGGTGTCCGTGGCCAATAGAAATGAATGGGTCCGTAATTACTGCATGGGGCCTTACATTTAAGATGCTTTTTTGATTGTCTAATAATTCAGAATTTAAAATTCAGTATAGCACAGGTCATTAATGCTGGATTTATTTATTTTTTTTACACTTTCCTCATTTTTAAATACCTAAATGACAGCTCATCCTGACTGTACAATGCTGATGATCTTTGTGACCAGTGTCCCCTCATCTGAGCATGGCAGATAAGAGGAAAACGGTTACCTGAATAAGGCATCTGCTAATTTCTAGTGGTGTAATTTTTTTTTAATCAACCGTGTTTTCTGGGACTGTATATATTCTATAACACAACAGCGGTTACACTGACGGCCGAGGACAACAGCGGTTACACTGACGGCCGGGGACAACAGCGTACTGTTAGGGTGAAATATTAAAGAACCAGCTTAGAAGTGAGATCCAGCAACCAAAATAGTCTGTGAGGGTTCGGCTTTTCAAAGACTGAGTTTGTATGTCTGTGACTGTAGGTATGAGAAAGCATGGAATGATTTAAACAAGACCAAGATTCTTCAGAATGCCTTGGAACGTGCCGGCCGGAAGGACCTGGCTGACAAGCTTCGCTGCCTGCATTGGGGACATCAAAAGCTGAGCAGTAGAGTGGAGCTCCCGCGTGCCTTCCCCTTCCTTATTACTGTACAGAAAACCATAAACAACAGAGAAGGTCTGAAGAAAATTAACCAACTCAGTCGTAAATATATTTGATGTGCACTTCCATCCCTTGCCAGATTTTTTAGTCACTTGAACAAGAGATCACAGTGAAGAACCTACTTTAAAAGAACATATCATTTTAATTGTACATAATCACCTTTTTTTAACCCCTTTAGAATTGGTAATGGAATTCGATTTTCAATAAAAGTTTCCATGATCAAGGTGTTCATTTTACTTTTCTAGTTCTACAGACACATACCTTCATAAAAGCTGAAGAGCTTCCAAAAAACTTCCGAGATAAAGTAATGGGAAGAACGAACACCCTAAAAAATGGTGCCTGGAGGAGGGTAAACAAGCCAAAAGGAGGAGACCATTAACGTACTCTTCTAACCAGAGAAGAACACCTTATGGTCTATATCTAAAAACAGATTTGATGTATTTCTATTAACATTTTTTCTTTCCTAATATGACAATAGTTTAAATATTTATGATCTCGTAGTGTTTACATGATTGTTTAGAGGCCTGGCTTCTTGAAAGGCGTTAATAGGAACACCTGCTCCAGGACGTCAGAAAAAGGAGAGGAGTTCATGGCCCCTACAAGTAGCAGTAATGTCTGATGGATTAGTATTCTAGGTTTAAGAGCCATATACAGTCATGAAACGCGTGAGCTGCGTTTGTTTCTATGTGCTTTTAACATGAAGAATTACATTATGGACGTTTATTTATTTTTTTTTTTAAGTGGCTGCTGCAAACCTGATTTTTTTTTGTTTTACTAATTAAAACAATACTTCATTTTTTTCTACATTATTTTTCATACAGGATTATGGTGCAGCCATCTTTCCTGAGCAGTGAACATCAGCTCAGCGTTTGCTTTACAAATTTTTTTTTTTTAATATTCATAGTTTTAATTTTATAAAAATATTAAATGAGTTAAACCTCACACTCCGGTCGTCCAGCCATTATAAATAAGAAATAAAATGACACTTTTGTGGTTGTTTTTAATACATTGGTGGCAGTAGTAGTACAAAAATGTAATTTCCACAAAAAGGAACATAACAGCAATAGTAAATCAAATTTTTAACAGCCTACGTATGAACTATCTCAAAACTCTAGGTTTACTGTCCTGCGTAATGCAACAGAGGGCACATAAGCCAACTCCAGGTGTAAAGCAGCCTGGTCAGGAATTTACTGTGAAGGACCTGTAATGTAGATTTTTTTTTTACTTCAAATTTGTCCAATTAAAAGAAAAATATTTACGATAAACCAGCTACTGAATATTTCCAAGCGTCACATTAATAGTTGAGAGGTCACTAAAGGTGCTATGGGCCGTGAAAAGGAGCGCTGTTCAACGGGACAGCTCATTTCACAAGGAGCTGTGAAGAGTACTGTATGGTGACGAGCGATTTTTACTACGATCGCTCGTCCCCATACATTTCTATCATGTTGGCAGCACATCTCCCCGTTTACACAGGGAAATGTGCTGTCGACAACAATAATATTTATTGCTGCATAAACTATACAGTCAGCTGTTGAATGGGTGTTTTCCCTTTCAATGGCCCATGTAAAAGAGCCTTTACGGTCTTTAGGCCCCATGCACACGAATGTGCCCATAATCACGATCCGTGATTACGGGAACGGCCAGACGCGTAGTCACCCGCATTTGCGGGCCGGGCTCCCATTATAAAGTATGGGAGCATGATCCGTAAAATACAAAAAAATAGGACGTCCTATTTTTTTACGGAAGCTTTCTACGGCACGGACAGCTTCCCATAAATATACGGTAAGGTGTCGTGGGCCATAGAAATGACTGGAACCGGATTTTGATCCGCAGCTATGATCCTTAATTGCGGACCAACATTACGGTCGTGTGCATCAGCTTGCATTCTTTATACCGGCTATCTTATAAGTATTCTTTAAAAATACTTATTCTTTTAAAGAGACTCTGTCACCACATTATAAGTGCCCTGTCTCCTACATAAGGAGATGGACGCTGTAATGTAGGTGACAGTAATGATTTTTATTTAAAAAAAACAATCTTTTTCACAACGTTAGGAGCGATTTTGGTTTATGCTAATGAGCTTTCTTAATGCCCAAGTGGGCGTACTTTTACTTTCGACCAAGTGGGTGTTGTACAGGAGTGCATGACGCTGACCAATCGGCATCATGCACTCCTCTCCATTCATTTACACTGCACTAGCGATATAGATATATCGCTATGTGCAGCCTCATACACAAGCCCTAACATTACTAGTGTCCTGATAATGAATACACATGAAATCCAGCCTGGACGTCATGTGTACTCACAAACCCGACACTTCTGACTCTTTTTTTGTGAGATTCCGGCAAGTGAAACCAAATCTCGTTTAGCTCTGAGATCTCGCGAGATTTCGTATCCGTTGCTGTAAATATCACAGAAAAGATTCAGAAGTGTCAGGATTCTGAGTACACATGACGTCCAGGCTGGATGGTCAGGTGTATTCATTATCAGGACACTGTAGTAATGTTAGGGTTTGTGTATGTAGCTGCACATAGCGATATATCTGTATCGCTAGTGCAGTGTAAACGAATGGAGAGGAGTGCATGATGCTGATTGGTCAGCGTCATGCACTCCTCTGTACAACACCCACTTGGTCGAAAGTAAAAGTACGCCCACTTGGGCATTAAGAAAGCTCATTAGCATAAACTTAAATCGTTCCTAACTTTGTGAAAAAAGATCGTTTTTTTAAATAAAAAGCATTACTGTCACCTACATTACAGCGCCCATCTCCTTATGTAGGAGATAGGGCACTTATAATGTGGTGACAGAGCCTCTAAGACTGCATGTCTGTTTCGGCTTGGCTTTTTATTTTATTTTTTTGCCAAAAGATTCCAGCATAAGAATAAAAACATTTCAAAATGCATCCATGTTATCAGAAATCCTCTAGATGGAAATAGAAAATTCAGACTTCATTGCGGTTATTATCAATCTCCTGTCCTCACAAGTTCCACTGGAGCACACCTGCTACAGAGATCAGCCCGGTCCTATAGCGGAGGTCTGACAACCATGTTCCCTTGTTCCTGCAGTGGTAAGAGCCTCTTTGCAGCAGGGGGCCAACTAACAGTAAATATTTGGGGGTAGCATACACCAGTAAAAATTGAAATTTCCCTTAACTAATTTTCTTTAATAAAAGAAATGACAGAAAAAGATCACTTTGTATTATATTGATCATATTGCTCTTTTTTTTTTTTTTACTGTAAGATGTACAAACTTCTAATGATGTATAAAACACGAGAATCCATTCTCCTTACAACAAATAACTTGTCACACATGCAATAAAATTCCTTTAATTGAGCATCAAAGATAAAAAAAAATCTGAAGTACATTTAAGAGTTGAATCCCTTTAGGAAGACATAACTTAACAATAAGCTTACAGCCCAAAATAAAGTAATTCAAGTGGCTTCTAATGGCAGATTTGTCCCATGTCTTCCACTTGTTTAGGAGATTCTGTATTATCAGACAGAAACAAGTGCCATATTATCAGAACGGATAGTCAATATTAAAGGAATTTTACATGTGCTAGACAATTAAATAAGGGAACTCCGTTTGGCAGATATTAGTAAATTCCTCTACAACTACTTATCGTGAGTTGGCACTCAAAACAATTCTACTAGTGACTTAAGAGACGGTCACCAGATTATAGGTGCCCTATCTCCTACATAATCTGATCGGCGCTGTAATGTAGATAACAGCAGTGGTTTTTATTTCGAAAAAAAATCATTTTTTAGCAAGTTATGAGCAATTTTAGATTTATTAGTTTCTTAATGCCCAACTGGCGTATTTTTACTTTTCACAAACTGGGCGTTGTGGAGAGAAGTGTATGGCGGTGACCAATCAGTGACCAATCAGCGTCATACACTTCTCATTGTTCCAGCCCAGCTTCTGTCACTGCACAATCACACTGGGCTGGAACAATGAGAAGTGTATGACGCCGATTGGTCACCGCCATACACTCCTCTTCACAACACCCACTTGGTAAAAAGTAAAAAAACACGCCCAGTTGGGCATTAAGAAACTAATAAATCTAAAATTGCTCACATTATGTAGGTGACAGGGCACTTATAATCTGGTGACAGAGCCTCTTTAATGCGAAGTGCCACTTCAGCTCTTATGAATTGAGCAAGAATTTCAGAGCCAGGCTACAAGGCTGGGGGTACACACTGACTGACTGTGCAGCATCATCGCCAAACTGTTTTACCACAGCTGCAGTAAACAGGAATCAATTGTGTACATGCGACTGTTTCATGACAAATACTGTACATTAGTAAGAAAAACAAAAAACGCACAACACATGCTATTACACCTGGAGCGCACAAGTTGCTCAACAGTTGGTTTTAGAGCCTTGTCGTTACAAAAAGTCTGTGTGGAGGCCCCCCGTCATACAACATATCAGATTGCTTAAAGGAGTCCTTCTTGCCCATCCATACATCAGCCTGCGTCTACGATAGGTCCATAGAACATGCTGTATGGAGATGGACGTGTAACACAGCATGTCCATACAGTCTCTCTAAGACCTGGGATCAGGGACCAATTTTTCACGGAATATAAGTTGTAACCTTTCCAAACTCTTGATGTTGAATCAAACACTTAAAAAAAAGAGGATCTGCCACCTCTCCTGGCAAGTCTATTTTAGTAAATACTTGAATTGCCCATTAAATCACAATTATGGAACATTTTATCTTAGAACTCTAAATTGTGCCATTCCGATTATTCCTCCTAACAATTTATAAATTGGCAGCCGGGTATTACCATTCCCCTCGTCAAAAGGACGTGTCCCTACATAGTCTGAGACGTTGAGCACTGATTGGACAATGTTAGTCTACGTAGAACACACCCCCAACTGGAAACACTCAGTTGTCAATCAATTCCTATTCTTATCTAATTTCTAGGAGGAATAACAGAGGAACAGCAGAATGTAGAGTTCCACAAAAAGATGCTCCAAAACTGATATTTTTTTTATTTAGATATATCAGAAGCGACAGGTCCTCTTTAAAAGAGAATCTGTCAATTAGATAGGGCAGCATTAACCTTCTGACAGATTCCCTTTAAATTCATTGTGTAAAAACTGCCCATTGAGGTATTACATAGTATACCTAAAATAATTGAAAGTCACTCATCCTTATAAGCAAAAGGCAGAAATACGAACATCTCAAAATACAACATATTGTTTTCAAGTGCCCAACAGAAAAAAAAAAAATAATTCTCTCTTCTCCTGACCATTACAATGGTCACTACTACAAAATCACTCACCAATTCCTACTCTAGAAAGAAACACTATCGCAGTACGCTTTTATGCAAAAAGAGATATTTACAAGGATCAACAGGTCATAGCTCAATTGGAGAACAAAGATTTCAAAGAAGTGGTTGAAGAGGCAATACTCGTTGACGGAACGACGTTTCAAGTAGTGCAGCATATCAGTTTCAGAGGCAGATGGTTTGGCTCAAGAACCTTGAGGAACATCTCAAAAGGGAGATACAAATAAAAAGTTTCCAGGGGTTAGAAAGAGCCTTCTAGATATATCCGTGGTCTTGCCACAGATACTCTCGGCCATTCGTCCTCTGAAAATGAGCTAAGACTGTCTGATTCAGAGTCCAGCTCACTAAAGCCATCCATCCAGTCAGTACTGGACTCACTCCGTACATCATCCTCCTCTGTAATATAGCTTTGCCCCGACTCCAAGCAAGATGGATACACTCGAGCGGACAGGCACATGAATCCACAGTCATAATGCAGAAGTCCCAACATGGTGCCGATATTTACCCAGCGGTCATTAGTCACATCGTACTCGTGGACAGTCACGCGGTTCTTCTTCCACTGGACAATGGTGCATGAAATAAGGAGAAGCTTGGACCCATATTGTACAATCTGGTAATTATTCGTATTGACCTCAGTGGGTATTGGACTGATCCGCCGCCATTCTCCCCTGGCGGGATTGTAGACCTTCACTATAGGAATGTCACATATACAGTAAATTTCGTCGTTGTATACACAGGCTTCATGGAAGTCACAGCGCTTCATTGAGGCACAGTTGAGCCACTGGTTGCAGGCCGGGTCATAACATAGCATCCTTTTATTGCTGATGGCATACAGGCGGTCATTCACCGTGACCAACTCAAATGAGTAGAAGGAGTGAGGCAACGCCGCCACCAGCGTCCACTGATTCCTCTGCACACTATAGCACTCCACATCTTTGATCTTGGCACCTGAAGACGGGTCATGGCCGCCAACAATGTACACATAACCATTTAGGTAAGCAACATCCATGCCCTCTCTACACAACAACCTTTCCGCTAACAGCTGCCAACTGTTTTGAACCGGGCTATACACCCACAGCTGTTTCATAGGTTGTGTGGCCAAGTACAAGTCATTCTCTGGAGAGACACAAACAGCCGAGGAGGTCACCGCCTTGCCATGGGCTAAGTTGCTAAGAGGAGAAGGCATGGTGTAAATGTCCCCAGAGTAAGGGTCATAGCACAAGAACGGCTCTTTGCGGTGACCAAAAAAGATGACCATTTCCTTGGCCAGCATGCCGATTCGGCGCACAGGGCTGCTTTCCTGCACGGTGACGCTAGATTTACCATCCTTGTCTTGCAGCACAGCGTCCAGGTAAGGTAAGCAATGCTTGCGCACCCATAACCTAGACTTGAGGCTTTCCAGATAGGCCTGGTCTTTCTCTGTGAAGTGCTGCCAGCGTACACAGCTCAGGACATCCTGGCACACGTCTGCCCGCTCCTTGGGGTTAGCTTCCAGCCAGCGTAGGGCAGCACTGAACACCATCCTCTCACTCACCACATCCAGGTTGTCCATGCTCAGCACCATCTTCAGCTGTGCCAGGCTCATATCACAGAACTCCTCACTCGCTACAAACTGCTCAAAATGGCGGGCCATGAAGGACAGAGAGCGGGTCCTCAGATCACAGTGGTCGAACGTGTCGGCGAAGCGCAGGATAGCGGCGCAGTTGTGCAGGTCCAGCCGCCGCGCCAGGTAGCCGGCACAAGCCTGCCGCACGTACTCCAGCTGCAGCATGTCGGCGGCCGCATACAGGCGCTGGACATTGGCCTCTGTCACCGTCACTTTACCCGTGTAGCAGTACTCTATGATAAGCGCCATGGACTCCGGGCTCATGTCGTGTAACGTCACCTGCTGCTGCTTGCTCTCGTACAGGCCGCCGGTGAACATGCTTCTGAAATAAGGGCAGGCAGCGGACAGCACGTTGCGGTTGCAGTGGAAGCTCCGGCTATTATCCGGGTCCTCAGCGCCGGGCTCCTCAGGGCTCCCTCCCAAGACGCGAATGGTGACATCACACAGGAGACTCGAGTCGTAAAAAGACTTGAGTTGCGCCAGTAAGGACGAGGCGTGACCTGGGTCCTCCAGCAGCTCCGGCCCTGAGAAAAAGCTGGACACCCCGTAACCAGACATGACGGGAGGCGTGACTACAGTTACTGGCCTTGCCGAAACTACAGGTTTCCGCTTCCCGGAAGCCAAAACCCGCCCGAGAGCGCCCACTTCCGCCCTTCTAGGGATGCCCCTCTTAACGTCAATGAAGAGCTCACGTGATCTACAACACAATCGCTTGTCCTCTATGGAGGAGGTGCGCGAAGCTGTCAATCATAGCCCAAGTCACGTGAAGACAAGGCGTCACGTGGTATACGCTACATGAAGGCGGAAGGAGCAGGACAGAGGGTCCTGTATGTGGGGCGCTGTTCATTACAAGTCTTATAGTCTTTACTTATACACGTTTTTAAACATAACATAAAAGAACAACAACAAAAAAACAATACAGTACAAAAACAGACATTTTACTGTTCTATTTTTTACCTTTTCCTTTCAGATTTCTGTTTTAAATATAAACAGCGTCTTCAGACAATAACATCCTGTTTTTTTATTTAAAGAGGCTCTGTCACCAGATTTTGCAACCCCTATCTGCTATTGCAGCAGATCGGCGCTGCAATGTAGATTACAGTAACGTTTTTATTTTAAAAAAACGAGCATTTTTGGCCAAGTTATGACCATTTTTGTAGTTATGCAAATGAGGCTTGCAAAAGTACAACTGGGCGTGTATTATGTGCGTACATCGGGGCGTTTTTACTACTTTTACTAGCTGGGCGTTCTGATGAGAAGTATCATCCACTTCTCTTCAGAACGCCCAGCTTCTGGCAGTGCAGACACAGCGTGTTCTCGAGAGATCACGCTGTGACGTCACTTCCCCAGGTCCTGCATCGTGTCGGACGAGCGAGGACACATCGGCACCAGAGGCTACAGATGATTCTGCAGCAGCATCGGCGTTTGCAGGTAAATCGATGTAGCTGAAGAAAAAAGAAAAAAAGAAAAAGATCCAGAAATATAGCTAAGCACTCTTAGTGCAGTGTATTAGAACAGCGATCAGGGCCTCCTGCCCTCAAGTCCCCTAGTGGGACAAAGTAATAAAGTTAAAAAAAAAGGGTAAAAATAAGAAAATAAAAGTTTTAAAAGTGACAAAAATCCCCTTTTTTTTCCCTTATCAGTCATTTATTATTAATAAAAATATATAAATAAATAAACTATACATAATTGGTATCGCCGCGTCCGTAACGGCCTGAACTACAAAATTGTTTCGTTATTTATCCCGCGCGGTGAACGCCGTAAAAGAAAATAATAATAAACCGTACCAAAATCACAATTGTTTGGTCACTTCACCGCCCCAAAAATATATTAAAAATAGATCAGAAAGTCGCATCTACCTAAAAATGGTAATGATGGAAACTACAGTTCGTTACGCAAAAAATAAGTCCTCGCACGGCTTTATTGATGGAAAAATAATAAAGTTCTGGCTCTTAGAATAAGGTAAAACAAAAGGTAAATTATTTTTTACAAAACGTATTTTATTGTGCAAACGCCATAAGACATAAAAAAAACCTATAAACATCTGGTGTCACCGTAAGGCCGAGTTTACACGAGCGTGTGCGTTTTGCGCGAGCAAAAAATGCGGCGTTTTGCGTGCACAAAAGGCACTTAACAGCTCCGTGTGTCAGGCCTTTATGATGCGCGGCTGCGTGGTTTTCGCGCAGCCGCCATCATTATGACACTCCGTTTGGATGTTTGTAAACAGAAAAGAACGTGGTGCTTTTCTGTTTTCATTCATCCTTTACAGTGCTGTTGCGCGAACCACGCTTGTCCCATAAAATTGCTTCCGTGCGACATGCGTGGTTTTCACACACCCATTGACTTCAATGGGTGCGTGATGCGCGAACAGCGCACAAATATAGGACGTCGTGCGTTTCACGGAGCGGACATACGCTGCGTGAAAATCACGCACCTGTCTGCACGGCCCCATAGACTAACATAGGTCCCTGCGACGCGCGTTGCACGGACGTATAACACGCTCGTGTAAATGAGCCCTAATCGTATCGCCCCGCAGAATAAAGTGAATATGTCATTTATAGCGCACGGTGAACGCTGTAACAAAAATAGAATAAAAAAACAATAGTAGAATTGCTGTTTTTTAGTCACCACGCCACCTAAAAATAGAATAAAAACTGATCAAAAAGCCGCATGCACCCCAAGAAAACTACAATGAATTCCTCAAGGGGTCTAGTTTCCAAAATGGGGTCACCTTTTGGGGGTTTCCACTGTTTTGGTACCACAAGACCTCTTCAAACCGTTTAACCCCTTAATGACCAGGCCATTTTGCGCGTTAATGACCTTTGGATTATTTTTTGTTTCTTCACAGTCGCATTCCAAGAGTCGTAACTTTTTTTTTATTCCGTCGACATAGCCGTATAAGGGCTTGTTTTTTGCGGGACGAGTTGTATTTTGTAATTGTACCATTTTTAGATGCTTATAATATATTGATTAACTTTTATTAACTTTATTTTCGGAGAGTATTGAAAATAAGCAGCTATTCCAGCATTGATTTTCACGTTATAAATTTACGCCGTTTACTATGCAGCGTAAATAACATGTTAACTTTATTCTATGGGTCGGCACGATTACGGGGATACCAAATATGTAAAGGTTTTATATGTTTTCCTACGTTTGCACAATAAAAAGCCATTTAGAAAAAAATTACTTGTTTTTGCATCGCCGCGTTTCAAAAGCCGTAACGTTTTTATTTTTCCGTCGATGTGGCCGTATGTGGGCTTTATTTTTGCGGGACAATGTGTAGTTTTCATTAGTACTATTTTGGGGTACATAGGACTTATGGATTAATTTTTATTTAATTTTTTATGGGGGGAATGGGAGAAAAGAGCGAATTTTGCCGTTGTTTTTTTGCGTTTTTTTGGGACGCCGTTCATTCGGCGGTTTAATTAATGTGTTAATTTTATTGTTCAAGTTGTTACGATCGCGGGGATACCATATATGTGTATATGTGATTTGTTTTGACACTTTTACTAAATAAAACCACTTTTTGGGCAAAAAAAAATTTGATTTTCACTGTAATTTTTATTTAGTTTTTTCACCAACTTTATTTAACGGATTGACATTTTTTTTTTTGTCCCACCAGGGGACTTCACTATGCGATGTGCTGATCGCATATATAATGCTTTGGTATACTTAGTATACCAAAGCATTATTGCTTGTCAGTGTAAAACTGACAGGCAATCTGTTAGGTCATGCCTCCGGCATCGCCTAACAGGCAGATGCTGAAGACAGACCTGGGGGTCTTTGTTAGACCCCCGCTGCCATGGAAACCCGACGGCGACCCGCGATTTCTTTGCGGGAGCTCCCTCCCTCTGTCAAACACATTAGATGCCGCTGTCACTATTGACAGCGGCATTTAATGGGTTAAACTGCCGGAATCAGAGCGCGCTTCGATTCCGGCAGTTGCAGCAGGACCCAGGCTGTGTATAACAGCCGTGCTCCTGCCGCTGATCGCGTGGGTACAGTGACAGTACCCACACGATTACAGGACGGATATATCCGTCCTCCTGCGCGAACTAGCAGCTGCTGAGGACGGATATATATGCCCTTCGGCGTTAAGAGGTTAAAAACGCAGATATACAGTGATTTCAGCTTGTGCGATCAGTAATAGAATGAGAGCACCAAAATGAAGACTGAGATTGCAGAAGTTAGTAGAGCTGGGTTTAGTAGGCGGAGCAAGTGCACTGCTGCATGCACATTGCATGCTGGGACTAGAGCAGTGCATGCAGGGAGGAGAAACACAGGAAGAGAAGAGGAATGAACTTACTGAGCAAAACAAACCTCTCAAGGTAAACAATAGGGAGTAATGTTACTAAAACCATTTATTATCAAGAAAAAGCTAGTCAGAGTGCACTAATATATTAATAGAGGAACATTGCATTGATTTAAAAAAAAAAAAAAAAAGGATTGGAAAACCCCTTTAATCAAAGTCGCATTTTGTAACGGCCGTTTTTGGAGCTGTTTTTCTATAAAGTCAATGAAAAACGGCTCCAAAAACGTCCCAAGAAGTGATGTGCACTTCATTTTGGTCGGGCGTCTTTTTACGTGCCGTTTTTGGAAAACTACCACGTAAAAAACGCCCTGTCGGAACAGAACGCCGTATTTCCCATTGAAACCAATGGGCAGATACTGGTAGGCGTTCTGCTTCCGATTTTTTCAGCTGAAAACATTGTGTGTGAACATACCCCTAGGGTATGTGCACACGCTAACTGCATTTACGTCTGAAATGATGGAGCTGTTTTCAGGAGAAAACAGCTCCGTCATTTCAGACATAATTGCTCGTACTCGCGTTTTGCGAGGCGTCAATTACGGCCGTAATTTGGAGCTGTTCTTCATTGAATTCAATGAAAAACGGCTCAAATTACGTCCCAAGAAGTGTACTGTCTTTTGACAGCGACGCGTAAAATTACAGGTCGTCGGCACAGTACGTCGGCAAACCCATTCAAATGAATGGGCAGATATTTGCCGACATATTGGAGCCGTCTTTTCAGGCGTAAATCGAGGTGTAAAACGCCTCGTTTACGCCTGAAAATAGGTCGTGTGAACCCAGCCTTAGAATGATGAAAGTGAAGTGAATGACTTCTCAGTTGACCGGTTCACACGCCGTGTATTTGACATGTTTTTTTTTTGCACATTCTACGTGCAAAAAAACACATAAAAAACCGCTTGATTACACTTGATTTTGCATGTTTGGGGGATTTGTGTGTGTGTGTGTGGGGGGGGGGTGTGCTCGCCGCTGATTCTTCAAAACAGCTGATAAGCGGCTATGAAGTATCAGCGGCGACCGTGCACACTCCGCTCTGCCACACACACACGGGAAAAGTCTTGAAGGGGTCGTCCAGGAAAACATGGCGCCGCACCTGTCCTCAGGTCGTGTGTGGTATTACAGCTCTGTCCTATTCACTTCAATGGAGGTGAACTGCAATACCAGACACAACCTGAGGACAGGTGCGGTGCTGTGTCTCCAATCTGGACACCCCTTCTGTCCTGAGATCACCCGACGGGGGAGGCGGGTGTCAGAGCCACCCACCGCCATCACTGCAGACAGAACCACACAACTACGGCATGAGGGCAGGGCTTGTCCTGAGTGCACTGTCTCTTGTTATGGACAGATTTATAGTCACATGAACCCCGTCTGATGAATCGGTAACCGTTTGGTTAACCGATGAATCGTGTGTTTAGGGATGTGACTAATGAACCTCTCAGTCTCAGACCAATTAGAGAGATTTATCGTTCAGGGGTCTGGGAAAGCTGGGTGACCACCATTACCCCTCCTACTGGAGTGTGTTTGGGGATGTGACTAATGAACCTCTCACACTCCAGTGGGAGGGGTAATGGTGGTCACCCAGCTTTCCCAGACCCCTGAATGATAAATCTCTCTAATTGTGCTGAGACTGAGAGGTTCATTAGTCAAATTCCCAAACAGTCTCAGCACAACTAGAGATTTATCGTTCAGGGCTTTCCCAGTACAGTTGCATCACACAAGGGGGGGGGGCCATTAGGGGGGGGCAGTCGGGGGGGGGGGCCCGTCGGGGGTCACGAGAGCGGCGGTCTGTGAGATAGAGAGTGGGACATGCAGAGGCACAGACCTTACCTGCAGTGCAGCTGGTCTTCAAGATGGCGCCTGCTCTCTCCCTGCAAACAGCTGCTCTGCTCTGTGTGACTCTGACCTGCGTCTGCGCAGTACAGAGCCAGAGAGCAAAGTCAATGGAACGGCTCCCGTTCATTGACTCCTATGCACTGTAGCTGCCGTATTCCATCTCTGTATGTGTCGTTAATCGACACATACAGAGATGAAAAACAAAATGGCAGCCCCCATAGTGAAGTAAAAGTTAGAAAAAAGAAAAAAGTAAAACACAAACACACAAATAAATAAAATGTATTTAAATAACATACTAAAAGCAATATTATATATAAAAAAAAAAATTTCCGCGACACCCGTCCTTTAACTTGCCATTCTTT
Organism: Rhinoderma darwinii; assembly: GCF_050947455.1. Lineage (NCBI taxonomy): Eukaryota > Metazoa > Chordata > Amphibia > Anura > Rhinodermatidae > Rhinoderma > Rhinoderma darwinii. The sequence continues at coordinate 129,535,965 of NC_134688.1, read as the reverse complement.
GCGGTCCCCATGATGTCTAAAGATGGTTTGCCCATCTTCCTGGTGATTTGGAGGAAGACTTCCGGATTCAAGCTCCACTCTCCTGGGTGAATCCACTTCCTGCTCAGCCAATCCGCTTTCAGATTCCCTACTCCTCGAATGTGGACTGCGGAGACTGATCTCAGATTGCGTTCTGCCCACCGCATAATCTGACTGCATTCCCTTCTGAGGGAATTGCTTCTGGTGCCCCCTTGCTTGTTTACATAAAACACTGCGGGGAGGTTGTCCCACTGAATTTGTACATCGTGATGATGGAGTACAGCCTGAAAGTGTAATAGGGCTAGTCTGATCGCCCTGACGTTGGATGAAAGGCAGTTGTCGTGTTTGGACCATTTCTTTTGCACCCATGATGGTCCCACATGTGCACCCCAGCCTGAGCCTGAGGCATCCGTAGTGAGGAGTATCCGATGAACTGGTCTCAGAGATCTGCCTTGATCGAGATGGTAGGGTACCAGCCACCACTGGAGGTCCCGTTTCACATCCGGAGGCACTGATATTAAGGTGTTGAGTGACACTAATCTCTTGTCCCAGCTTTTTAGTATGTTGGATTGCAACATTCGGATGTGTGCCCTTGCCCAGGGTCTCGCCTCGATAGCCAATTTTAGAAGGCCTAACACTCGCATGGCCTGACGGATGGAGGAGTGACTCAATGAAGTTAGTCGCTGAACCCCCTGAGGGATAGAACATATCCGGTCGCTGGACAAAGTCAGTGACATTTTTTGTGTGTCTATCATGAAGCCTAAGTACTTTAACTTGGTGCATGGAGTTAGTTGAGACTTCTGGAGGTTTATGATGAAACCGTGCGATCTGAGCATGTCTAGAGTGACCTTCAGGTGATTTATGAGCATGTCTTCTGACGGAGCTCTCACCAGCCAATCGTCCAGGTACGGACATACGAAGATCCCTTTCATGCGTAGTACTGCAGACTTCGCAAACACTCGGGGTGCTGATGTTATCCCAAAGGGTAGGCAGGTGAACTGAAGATGTAGGACTTGATGATAAACAAGAACTGCTACCCGAAGAAACTTCCTGTGTTTCTTCAGGACCGGGATATGAAGGTATGCATCTTGCAGATCGATAGTGGCTAGAATATCTCCTTCCTGGATAATATTTATGACTGACGGTATAGATTCCATTTTGAACTTTTTCTTTACAAAGAACTGGTTCAGATATGTCAAATCTATCACTAACCGCCACTTGTCTACTTTTTTTGGAATGGCAAAGATAGGGGAGTACACTCCCCGACCCCCCCTGATGATACGGGACTTCCTCCAATGCTCCCTTCCTTATGAAGTCCTGAATAAGCCTGAGAACAATAGGATTTCTTCCTCTGTTTATACAGAATTTGTTCCTTGGAACAGTGTTTAGTTCCAGTGAGTAGCCATTCTGGATGGTGGATCTGACTCAGGCTTGTGTGGACGTTTTTAGCCATAGGTGAACAAACTCTCCTAGTCTTCCACCTACTGGACATTCCTCTCTCTTGGCATCATAAGTTAGAATTTTTTTGAAAGGGTGATTTCTTCCTAACGGAGGGGTTACCCTCTTGCTTGCATTTGAATCTACGCTGCCTGTCACCCCCCCCCTCCCGCCCTCCGAAAACATTTCTGACCCTTAGGGGACATTTTGGAATGGTTTTGAAAGGTTCTAAATGGCGGCCTCATTGGAGGACGTGGGAAGGAAACCCATTTTTCATCATTAATTGATTTAAGGATGTCTTCCAGCTGAGGGCCGAAGAGAGAGGAGGGATGGAATGGTAGGGAGCAGAAATGATTTTTAGATGGCATGTCCCCTGTCCATTGCTTGATCCAGAAGGTTCTACGCACCATATTAGAGAGGGATCTGGAAGAAAACTTCAAGACATCCAGTGGCTCGTCACACAAAAACTCTGCAGCTGCTTTCATGAGAGCAATATTTTCCAAGATCTTCTCTCTCGGTATGCCTTCCTCCAGATCTTGAGAGAGCTGACTAAGCCATGTACGAAGGGCTCTGGCAATCGGGATGGAAGCTGATGCCACTTTACAAGCCGCAGCGGACGATGAGTAGGCTTTTTTTTTATATGGAATCAGCTCTGCGATCCATTGGATCCTTTAAGAGCGAGGACTCCTCTGAAGGAAACACAGATTTATTTGACAATCTGGCGACAGCAAGATCAACTTTGGGCAGAACATCCCAGTTAGAACTGAACTTGGGATTTATTTTGTAGGTGTGTTTAAACCTCACCCCTTGATCAATGCGTCTCTCCGGCTTATCCCAATCCTTCTGGACCCAATCTGTAATAACAGGGTGGGAGGGATGATCCGATAGATCATATTCGGAAGGGGATTGCGGAGAGGGCGACCACTTTCTACCTTTAGATTTTTTCAGCATAGCAGCCGACTTAATGTCCTGAAAGGTATTTGTAAGCGGATCTTTAAACCAGGACAGAAACCCCACGGCTTCAGTATGGAAGGATTGTTCAGGAGGTCTGCAATATGAGCAAAAACTACGGTCCCAATCCCCTGGCAACGGTTGCGGACAACCTTTACACATATTGTGCTTGGATTTCCTTTTACGTTTCCCTTGAGATGCAGGACTTACCATCTGGGAAAAAAGGCATGCAATTGCAATCTAATCTAATCTGTCGTTTCTATAGACATCATTTAACCTCTTCCCGCCCTGCTCCGCAATAGTACGTCCTGCAGAGGGGTTGCTTCCCGCATCAGGACCTACAGTTGCGGAGTAGTTCCCGGCGCACACTGTTCTAACGGACAGTGTCCGGGAACCGGGAGGTCAGCTGTCCCCGACAGCTGACACTCCAGCCTTGCCGTTCAGCGGACCATCGCCGCTGATTTCGGCAATTAACCCCATAAATGCGGCGACTATTGCGTTTGCCACATTTAAGGGGTTTGAAGCACATCGGCAGCCCCCACGAAGTGATTGTAGATGCTGCCGATGCTTGTCGTGGAAATCGGTGGTCAGACAATGACCTCCGGGTTGCCATGTACGGAAGCCTCGGAGGAGCAGCCTCCTGCCGGTCCTCCGAGGCTTCCTGTCAGTGTGACTGTCACGTCACAATGACAGTTGGAATGCATTACACTAAGTAGGTAGTGTAATGTATTCCAGCAGCGATCAGAGCTGCAAGTCTAAGTGTCAAGTAACAAGTGAAAAAAGTAAAAAAAAGTAATACATTTTTTTTTTTAAAGTGTAAAAATAAAAGTTAGAATTTATATAAACAAACACTACATTTTTTTCCTATAATAAGACTTTCATTATAGGAAAAAATTGAACGTGTTAAAAAAAGTACACATATTTGGTATCAACGCGTTCGTAACGACCCCAACTATAAAACTGTAGTTTTATTTTTTCCCGCACGATGAACACCCTAATAAAAATCAATAAAAACTACACCAGAATCGCTATTTTTTGGTCACCACCCCTCCCAAAATAGAGAATAAAAAGTGCTTAAAAAGTCGCATGTACCCGAAAATAGTACCGATAAAAACTACAGCTCGTCCCGCAAAAAACAAGCCCTTACAAAGCTTTTTTTTACTGAAAAATAAAAAAAGTTACAGCTCTCAGAATACGGTGACACAGAAAATAAATAATTTTATAAAAAAGTGATTTTATTGCGCAAACGCTGCAAAACATAAAAAAAACTATATACATATTGCATCGCCGTAATCGTACCAACCCGCAGAATAAAGTAAAATTGTCATTTATAGCACACGGTGAACGCTGCAAAAAATAAACTAAAAAACATTGTCAGAATTGCTTGTTTTTGGTCACCCGGCTTGCAAAAAAATGTAATTAAAAGTGATAAAAATAAAAAATCGCACGTACCCCAAAATGGTACCAATGAAAACTACCGATTGTCCCGCATCAAATAAGCCCTCACGCAGCTCCGGTGGTGAAAAAATAAAGAAGTTCTGGCTCTCAGAATATGGTGATGCAAAATGTGCAGTGTTTTCTAAAAGCGGGTAACATCCGACACCATTTATCAGTGCGACACTGGCCACACATCTATGAATTATTATTTATTTACCGCATTATTATACCCTCTTATTATGCCCTGATGTTCTCCGCACAGATTATACATATGCCCCCACATTATAAACTGAAATACCAGCGAAACCCAAAATAGAAAAACTACCAAACAAAATCTGCGCTCCAAAAGCAAAATGGCGTCCCTCCCTTCTGAGCCCTGCAACGTGCCCAAACACCAGTTTACGCCCACATATATGGCATTGCCATACCCAGGAGAACCCGCTTAACGTTTTATGAGGTATTTGTCTTCAGTGGCACAAACTGGGCACAACATATTATGCACTAAAATGGCATATCAGTTGAAAATTGCAATATTCACACCAACCGCTGTGCATTAACCCGTTTGCGCACTATGACTTAATAGCCCGTCATGGTGCGGGGGTTGATGTATGGAGCGGGCTCACGTGCTGAGCCCGCTCCATACGCTGCGGGTGTCGGCAGTGTATTACAGCTGACACCCGGGACTAACGGACAGGAACAGCGATCGTGCGGTTACAGAAGCCTGTAAAAATAACAATATACGGGGCGTGGCCTAGCAGCGTATGTGAGCAGCAGCAGGATCCGGAGCTCCCGCTGCCGATATCCTTAATCGTTATCCTATAGGTGAAATTTACCTGGGGTGCTGTACCTGTCACAGGAGGAGAAATGGCAGGGACCCTGGGGACGACATTCCGGGCCATTTACTGCAGAAATAACCCGATCCCGGAGATCTAAAGCGGCGAACGACGGGGAGATGAAAGCACAAGATGGCGCCGACACGTGCTCCTTTCTAGAGTGCAGAGATGTGAGAGGGGCGGCGGCATCCAGGCTGGAGCGCTTTGCCCGGCAGACACCCACGAAATCCGGTACCTTCAGAGGGACATCGGGTGGTCGAGAGGTGATGGCTGGGGGCTCAGGATCCCGGTTTGAGCCATTGCGGACTCAGATGGAGTCGGATGAGGAGGAGACCGGAGAGGACACATCGGGAAACTCGGGAGGCGGTTCGGAGGATGGCCCACAAGGCCTGGAAAAACCTGGACCCACTTTGGCAGATGTTTTTTCAGCAGTAAGCCAATGCAATACAACGCTTGCCAAACTTACATGCCAGGTGGGGGGGATAAAGGAAGATATCTCCATCATACGCCATGATTTGCAAAAAGTGTGTGAATGCACGAAGGCGGTGGAAGGCCGTGTTAGTGAGCTGGAGGATAGAATGCTGCCCATGAGGAGGGATGTTAATGCAACGGCCGTGGATGTTAATTACCTCTTTTCTAAAACGGATGACTTAGAGAAGCGTTTACGACGCAACAATGTGAGGATGGTGGGGATACCGGAGAAGGTGGAAGGGTCTAACCCGGACTCTTACTTTGAAAAGTGGCTGTTGGAGGCGTTTGGCAAGGAGTCGTTGAGGCCGTTTTTTGCGGTGGATAGAGCCCATAGAGTACCTACTCGACCTGGCCCACCTGGTCGGCCGCACAGACCTGTTCTGGTGAAGCTACTTCACTACAAAGATAGAGATTTGATTCTTCGGCAAGCCCGGGAAAGGCAAGACATAAGTGTGAACGGTGCGAAAGTTTCCTTTGATCCGGATTTCTCTGCTGAGATACAAAAAAGAAGGATGCAATTTTTGGATATTAAGAAACGACTGAGGACTCTTCGTGTTCAGTATTCTATGCTATACCCAGCGAAGCTTCGGGTGGCAGCGCTGGGGACAGTTCAATTTTTTGAGAACTCAAAAGATGCGCTAAGATTGCTGGACAGCCATGAGGATCGTCTCCGTCAGGATCGGAAAGAAGCTGCTGCGTGATCCTGGGATGGATGGTTCCTGCAGAGACTCTGCTACTAAGGGAAGGGGGTTCACTGCAAGGGGGAAATACTGTTTTATGCAAGTGTATGGTTTTCAGATTTGGAGTTGCAGTCTCTCTTTCTCTCATACTGGGAGGGGGGACAGAGTTGTCAGTTCAATGAGACATGGTTATTTAAGATGCAGAAATGATACCAGTATATTGTGTTCTGGTGGCGGGAGGATCGGAGCTCCTGGAGATACATTGTGTGAAATGACTGAGTGGATATTGCACATGTTGTTTTGCAATGTGATTGAGAAGCTGAAGTGTCATACTGGTGCCGGTATATTCGCCAGCCCTGGCCCTCTTAGGAGGGTAAGTTTATGGAAAGTTGCGTGGGTAAGGGAGGTGAATGGGGGAGGGAAATGTGTTGTGGAGGGGGGGGGGGAGTTCAAGGCGCGGTATGCTACGAATTTCACTGCATTATGCGGTCAATACCACTGTCGAATACCAGCAATGACTGGATGGGGGGGGGGAAGGGTAAATTTCTTGTCCTGGAATGTACGAGGTATGGGGGAGGCCACAAAGCGCCGGGCTATATTTGATTTCCTGAAGGGGCAGTCCGCTGGTGTGATGGGATTGCAGGAGACGCATCTTACCAAAGACACGGCGCACCAGGCGCATAGGGTTTGGATCAGACACAGTTTTCACTCCTTTCATTCCACATACTCAAGGGGGGTTAGTCTCCTGATTCATAGAAATATACCTTTTAGTTGTTTGGCTTCATTCAGTGATGGGAAGGGCAGGTATGTTGGGATACATTGTAAATTATTTAACTGGGAATGTATTATAGTGGTACTATACGTGCCTCTCCCGTACTCCGTGGTTCCTATACGAGAGGTGTTGGAGCGGCTGACTGGTTGGCCTGTGGTTCCGACTATACTAATGGGGGACTTCAACAACATTATGGACAATGAACGTGATAAATTCCCAAGGGTAGTGGGGGTGGGGGACACTGGCTTGACACAATTTGGGAAGTATATGACAGAGGTTGGTCTCACAGATGTGTGGCGAGCGAAATGGCCCTCTAATACACAATATTCTTGTGTGTCCTCTACATATGGTTCGTTGTCCAGAATAGATCTGGTGTTTAGCATGGTTTGGGAGTTATGTGCGTGGAGGGGGTGAGTATTTGCCGCGCTCGCTGTCTGACCACTCCCTGATGTTGCTGAAGGTCAGAGCTAGTCCGCAGGTGGGAGGGCTACGAATGCACTGGAGGCTGAATCCATTCTGTATACAATTGGTAGGGGTAGAAAAAATAGCTACGAGTCTGCGGGAGTATTTTGATTTTAATACCGGTACGGTTCCTCCTGATGTTTTATGGGATGCTATGAAGGCGTATATCAGAGGGGTGTATATACGGGAGATCACGGTCATTAAGAACAAATCCAGACAGGTGGGCATAGCCCTGACGCGTAGGGTGACATTGACGGGGGAAAGGAATGTCGTAAATCGCACGGCGGATACGCTAGCTCAGTGGAAGGTCGCCCAAAAGTTACTAAGGGAACATCTGTTGGAACAAGCGGCTAATAAAAGGCTTTTTATGCAACAAAAGTATTATGAAGAGGGGGAGATGACGGGCAGATCGTTAGCTGCTATAGCTAGACCTGCACGAGACGGCGCGTTTGTCCATTGCCTGCAGGATAAAGAGGGGGCACTGGTTGGGGAAACAGGAGATGTATTGGATGTGTTAAAATCCTTCTATACTGATTTGTATTGCTCCAGAGTAGACTATTCGAGAGCTCTTTTGGCTGAATATTTGGAGGGCATGGCGTGGGTTACATTAGGGGCAGAGGATAGGGCAGACATGGGCAAACTACGGCCCGCGGGCCACATACGGCCCGTTAGGCTTTTTAATCCAGCCCGCCGAACTTGTCCAAGATATATCCGTCCTCAGCAGCTGCTAGTTCGCGCAGGAGGACGGATATATCCGTCCTGTGATCGCGCGGGTACTGACAGTTTACCCACGCGATCAGCGGCAGGAGCACGGCTGTTATACACAGCCTGGCTCCTGCTGCAACTGCCGGAATCGAAGCACGCGCCGATTCCGGCAGTTTAACCCATTAAATGCCGCTGTCAACAGTGACAGCGGCATTTAATGTGTTTGACAGAGGGTGGAACTCCCTCTGTCTCCCGATCGGCGCCCCCGCAAACAAATCGCGGGTCGCCGTCGGGTTTCCATGACAGCCGGGGGTCTAACAAAGACCCCCAGGTCTGCCTTCAGCATCTGCCTGTTAGGCGATGCCGGAGGCATGACCTAACAGGTTGCCTGTCAGTTTTACACTGACAGGCAATAATGCTTCGGTATACTAAGTATACCAAAGCATTATATATGCGATCGGCATATCGCATAGTGAAGTCCCCTGGTGGGACTAAAAAAAAAAAAGTAAAACCGTTAAATAAAGTTTGTGAAAAAAAAAATAAAAAAAATTACAGTCAAAGTCAAATAAAACTACTTTTTTGCCCCAAAAAGTGGTTTTATTTAATAAAACGGTCAAAACAAATCACACATACACATATATGGTATCCCCGCGATCGTAACAACTTGACCAATAAAATGAACACATTAATTAAACCGCCGGATGAACGGCGTCCAAAGAAAACGCAAAAAACAACGGCAAAATTCTCTCTTTTCTCCCATTCCCCCCATAAAAAATAAAATAAAAGTTCATCTATAAGTCCTATGTACCCCAAAATAGTACTAATGAAAACTACACATTGTCCCGCAAAAATCAATCCCACGTACGGCCACATCGACGGAAAAATAAAAAAATTACGCCTCTTGGAACGCGGCGATGCAAAAACAAGTAATTTTTTTCTAAAAGGGTTTTTATTGTGCAAACGTAGAAAAAACATATAAAACCTATACATATTTGGTATCCTCGTAATCGTGCCGACCCGTAGAATAAAGTTAACATGTTATTTACGCTGCATAGTAAACGGCGTAAATTTATAACGTGAAAATCAATGCTGGAATAGCTGCTTATTTTCAATTCTCTCCTAAAATAAAGTTAATAAAAGTTAATCTATATATTATAAGCATCTAAAAATGGTACAATTACAAAATACAACTCGTCCCGGAAAAAACAAGCCCTTATACGGCTATGTCGACGGAATAAAAAAAGAGTTACGACTCTTGGAATGCGACCGTGGAAAAACAAAAAATAATCCTTGGTCATTAACGTGCAAAATGGCCCGGTCATTAAGGGGTTAATGTGGCGCGTATTTCTCTTTATTTCACTTTAATTTTCACTTCGTTTCACGTCACCATTAAGCCCTTCGGTTTTCAAAGAGTACAATATCAGCCGTCACTTTGCCACGAAGCATGCAAACTATGCTAGCAAGCAGTCAACACAAGAACGGGCGGCTACTGCTCAGAGGTTGGCAGCTAATTTACAGAGTCAACAGAACTTTTTTCTTGATAAATCACAGTGCGTATGTTATTTTAATCTATTTACATTTCCTTCTCCCAGTATCTGCGAAATAGTATGTAAATGCCATATCTTGCATATTCCTTGAGACAAATTTATTAACTGATAAGGGCTATTTTTCACATTTGAAAGACAGTTAATAAATTGGGTTGTAGTGTTCTTACTGTGCTATGAGGTTTGCACACACTACATTTAATGCTTTAGTATATCCGGCCCAAACACTCCCTCCAAATGCTCCTGGCCCGGCCCCTCTGTCAAATTTTAGAACCCATTGTGGCCCGCGAGTCAAAAAGTTTGCCCACCCCTGGGATAGGGAGATGCTGGAAGCACCATTAACTCTGGAGGAACTGCAGCAGGCGGTGAGTTCTATGGCAAATGAAAAGGCTCCAGGGATGGATGGCATACCTCTGGAACTGTACAAAACCTGCGGGGAAGTGCTTTTGCCAGAGTTACTGGAGGTGTTCCAGGATAGTTTTGCGAAGGGACATCTGCCACAGACGATGTACGAAGCTGCAATAGTGGTTATTCCTAAAGAGGGGAAGGAACGGACACAACCTGAATCTTATCGACCAATATCCTTGTTGACCTCGGACGTTAAAATTTTACTGACGAAAGTAGTGACTACAATTGTTGGACCGGATCGTGCAAACTTGATCAAAATGATTCTTATGCCTCAGGTTCTTTATGTTTTTTTTTTTTTTATCAAAGATTTTTATTTTGAAAATATACAAAACATAACAGCATACACATGGTTTCATAAATTTGCAAAATTCACACGCAGTGCAATATAACCACTTCAATATCGCATAAAATACACAAAGACATAGAAACAACAGTGGGAGGTAACCTCCTAATCAGTAAGCAAAACTAAATAAGAATGCAATGAGAACAACAATACCATAAGTGCAGCAAAGATAGTGCATTATTTAGGGAAGCCAGTCCCCACAGTTGGATACAAATTATCGCATATAAGTGCACATTATACGTCAGACTAACACAGACACAAGACAACAAGGGGAAACACATACAGACCTAGCACGCAAAAGGTAAACTTATATAGGTGTTCAAAAGAGGCCATCCAGCCAGAGAGGTAGATCATTGCCACCCCGGAATCCAGACCACACTGCCCAAGTGCGGACAAAGAGCTCAGCTTTACCCTGATCAGCAGACATCAACTCCTCCATCCTCATAATTCCGTTCACCTCCGTCACCCATTCCTTCAAGGAAGGTATAGTGCTGGACTTCCAATGACGAGGACTCACTGTTCTTGCTGCGGTCAAAAAATGTCGAAAGACACTCTTTTTGGAGGTGTGGGAGTGATCCAGGAACCATGGAAAGTAAGCCAATGGAGGCCGAAGTCTGAACCTCAGTATGAAAAATTTGTTACCAAGATCAAAAATTTTTCCCCAAAAGGGACGAAGCTTGGGACAATCCCACCAAATGTGCAGCATGGTTCCAGGAGCCTCCCCACACCTCCAGCACTCATCAGATACATCAGGGAAAATCCTATGCAGCAAAGAAGGACAGCGGTACCATCTGGTGAGAATCTTATAATTTTTTTCCTGGGCAAAGCACAAGGTCGGTAGCTTATGCGCCAGGAAGAAAGATGTGCCCCACTCCTCAGCAGAGTGTCGAGTCCCCAATTCCTCATCCCATGCGGTAGTGAATGTCAGCTGAGAGTAATCGTATTTGGGTAGAAGGATCCCGTGTAAATAGGACAACACATGAGAGGGGGCAGTAGTCAACAACAAATAGTGCTCCAGAGGAGTCTTATCCTGCAGCAATACAAGACGGTCGCCCATGGAAGAAAGATAGGAGCGCAACTGAAAATATGACCACCATACCGGACGTCCCCCCGGGCAGGCCTCAGAGACAACAGACTGTGACAAGATTGTACCCTCAGGTGTAAGAGTCTTAGCCAAGAAACCACCGTCCTGTCTCTCCCAACAGAGGAATGTGTCCACACCCACCGCCGGAGGGAAGGAAGGATCATCAAAAAGAGGAGTTAGAGGACCTGGACGGTGAACAATGTCCATCGTAGCAATGATCCACTCCCAGACTACAAGAAACTGACGTGTGAGGGAAGGCAGAGAAGATGAAGGTCGCTGAAGAGCAGACAACCAAGGCAGAGACGACAGTGCTAGGGGAGACATAGCCTTCTCAATGCGCACCCATTGCTTACCCGCACCTGAGCGGAACCAGTCTACCAAACGCATGAGGACCGCAGCTTGGTGGTAGCGTTTAAAATCCGGTAATCCTGCCCCCCCTCCACTTTCGGCCGACTAAGGACAGCAAAACGAACACGAGGCTTAGAGGAGCCCCAAACAAATTTAGTTATGGCCCTATGCAATGTTTGGAAGAAGCTCGTTGGAATTATGATAGGGACGGTTTGGAATATGTATAGGAATTTGGGCAGAATGTCCATTTTAACCGCGTTAATGCGCCCAAACCACGATATGCGGTTCCCACCATATGACATTAAATCCTTCAAGGTGCGCTGCAGAATGAGTGTGTAATTCAAAGCGAACAAATCCGACTGTTGTGTGGGAATATGCACCCCCAGATATTTTAGAGATTTAGATTGTCATTTGAACGGGAAAACACGAGCAAGATGGGTGGCTAGAGCAGTATCGAGAGATATATTCAATGCCTCCGATTTAGAATAGTTGACTTTAAAATTACTCAAATGACCAAATCGCTCAAATTCCCAGGTCAAAGATGGCAAGGAAACCATGGGAGTCGTAATGTACACAAGGAGATCATCGGCATGCAATGCTAGTTTGTGATGTTTCGTGCCAACACAGACGCCATTAACATTAGGGTTGTTCCGCAGTGCCACGGCCAGGTGTTCCATGACCAAAACATAGAGTAAAGGTGAGAGTGGGCACCCCTGTCTCGTGCCATTAGTAATAGACAAAGAGTCAGATAACAAACCATTAACTCGAACCCGGGCCGTAGGCCCATGATATAATGCCATAATCCTATCCACCATAGTGGCGCCAAGGCCAACCTGTGTCAGGACACTGCGGAGAAACACCCAATGTACCCTGTCAAAAGCTTTTTCAGCATCGACCAAGAGTAAACACATCGGTATCTTATGGGATTGGCAGTATGATGTTAAAAGGAGGGTCTTGTTAGTGTTGTCCCACGCTTCCCTACCACGCACAAACCCCACCTGGTCATCTGTGACCAGATCGTGTAAGAAAGGCGAGAGTCGAGAGGCCAGCAACTTCGCAAAAATCTTAACGTCTACATTTATCAATGATATTGGTCGGAAATTTTCGCACGACGTCGGATCCTTGCCCGGTTTTGGTAAAAGTGTAATATGAGCCTCAAGGGACTGAGGTGCAAAGGGACACGAGGAAGACACAGAATTAAAAACTTTCGTCAAGAACGGAGCCAATTGATCCTTAAATGTCTTGTAGAATTTATTATTAAACCCATGTGATGAGAGTGTTGATCCAATCGGTCGGCATGAGAAACTTGTTGCTGTGTAATACCGGAAACATCGCTTTCCATCCGCTGTACTTGATCGGACAATTGAGATAAATTGGTAGTAAGAGATTGTGTCTCTGATTTATACGTAGTCTCCAGACGGTTTACATAACGTTCCATGTCCTGTTTAGTGGGCAATGCTGATAACTGTCGTCTCAGGCCCTATAAATCATCCCCAAGGACAGCAGAACCACCTAGATGAGAGGAGGGATGAACAGCCATATCTCTGGTAGAGGTAGAAGGCGACATTGCAGGCCCCAGCACATGAGGGGAGGATAAGGGAGAAACCCGGCCGCCATGACGGGCACCACGTGGCGAGCAGTCCCGCGCAGGCAGCGCCATCTCAGCCCCAGAAGAGCACGGCTCAATCCCATCCAGCAGGGAGGGAAACTGCCCCTGAGAGCCCGATATCGAGGGGAAGGTACTAGCGGTACCTGATGCAGCAGCGCGGCCGCAGATGATAGCCCCTCTGGAAGCGAAGTCCCGGCGCCATCTCGCCTCCCCTCCAGCGGCGCCATCTTAGATGATGTTCCAACTGCAGCGTCGGTCAGAAATCTCTGGATGGAGCCGGCTGAAGACATCTGCCATGTACAGTAAGGAGTCCCCGTGGAGGCCTTGGATTTCCTGACCATCAGGATGATAAAATGATGCTTATTAATGTGCTTATGATCGGGTTAGGGAAGTGCAGGAACGGAGCTCTCAAGCAGCACGTCTGGTCAGCACCATGTCCAAGCCACGCCTCCTGGTTCTTTATGTTGTGCATAATGCCCCAGTGTGGTTGCCGAAGTACTGGTTCAGGAGAATACATAACTTGTACAGAGACTTGGTGTGGAAAAGGGGGATCCCTCGGATCAAAATGGAAAAATTACAGTTGCCAACGGAACAGGGAGGCGTGGCTATTCCAAATGATTGGATATACTATTTGGCGGCTCAGCTGCAGCACCTGGAAGGATAGGGAAGAGTGGGACTCTAGTGGGAAATTGTTGTTTTACTTAGTTCAGCGCACTGCTATGTTGGAAGCAATGGAATCCCACAAATTGAAAAGGGAGGCGAGGGGCAAACCGACCTTGTTATTGCTCCATAAGGTATGGTGGGAATGCAAGAAATTACTGCGGGGTTCCAGGGTGTTCCAATTACATGCCTATCTGGGATAACCCGTACCTATGGGAATTTAACACCTTGGACGGTTTTCAGGAGTGGGAACAAAAAGGGGTTTGACTAGTATGCCAGCTATATGAAGGAGGAATTTTTAAGCTGTTCTCACAATTGCAGGAGGAGTTTGGACTCCCACATAGGCTGTTCTACCAGTACCTACAATTGCGGCACGCTGCCCAAGCCCAAGTTAGATCTGTGAACTTGAGCTGCTTCAGTATGGGGATTGTGGAGCAGGTATTGGGGGCGAGAGACACGAAAGGACTTATATCTTTGTTGTATAGCACGTTGCTCTTCAAATTCCTTGGTGATCCGCTGGCGGAGGTAAAACGCAAATGGGAAGGGGATGTGGGGCCTTTGACGGAGGACGAGTGGGGAGAGATACTTGAATCATCGAAAGTCCTCTCCATAAGTGTAGCGCATAGGAGGTCGCAACTCTTTCTTCTACATAGGGTGTATAGAACGCCTAAGGTGCTATGGCAAATACGGCTTAAACCGACGATGGAGTGCCCGAGATGTTCGTCAGACGGGGTGGACTTGAAACATATGTTCTGGAGCTGTCCAATGTTAAATGGGTATTGGGGGGGAGGTTAGAGGAATGGTGACTAGGGTGTATGGTAGAGATTTTCCGTTGGACCCTAAAATATTTCTTTTGGGCTGTATGGGTGGGGCAGAAGGGGATAGAGCTGAATTACTGTCTATTAAAAAGGTACTAATCCATGCAAGGAAACTGATAGCAAAATACTGGTTACAAGCGGATCCCCCGGGGATTTCTGAGCTAGTGAGTTATGTTAATTGTACGGTATCTTTGGAACAACGGATTTATATGAAACGTGGGGCAATTCTCAAATATAATAAACAATGGGGTAAATGGTTGCACTGTTATGGAACGGCAGGTCAGTAGGAGACTCCTCAAGGTGAATCCGCAAGGGCTTCTGCTACGCAGGGCGAACGTACCGTGACGGGAGGCTGGAAATACCTAGGAAAGATGGGGGTACCGCGAGGGGGAGGGGATGGTTGAGTTGGGGGGTGAGAATGGGGGTTTACTTTAAAGAGGCTCTGTCACCAGATTATATATGCTCTATCGCCTACATAAACTGATTGGCGCTGTAATGTAGATAACAGCAGTGGTTTTTATTTTGAAAAACTATCATTTTTGAGCAAGTTATGAGCTAGTTTAGATTTATGCTAATGAGTTTCTCAATGGACAACTGGGCGTGTTTTTACTTTTTACCAACTGGGTGTTGTACAGAGGAGTGTATGAGGCTGACCAATCAGTGTCCTGCACTTCTCATTGTTTCAGCCCAGCTTCTTTCACTGCACAATCACACTGTGCTGTGGATCATGTTGGCTGGAACAATGAGCAGTGCAGGACACTGATAAATCACTGATTGGTCAGCCTCATACACTCCTCTGTACAGCACCCAGTTGGTAAAAAGTAAAAACACGCCCAGTTGTCCATTGAGAAACTCATTAGCATAAATCTAAACTAGCTCATAACTTGCTCAAAAATGATCGTTTTTCAAAATAAAAACCACTGTTGTTATCTACATTACAGCGCCAATCAGATTATGTAGGAGATAGGGCATTTATAATCTGGTGACAGAGCCTCTTTAAGATGCAGATGATTTAGAAGGGCTATGTATGCAGTATGTATATTGTGAACAAAGTGACGATGTACTGTACGTTATTTTATTTTGGTGCATTGTACCAGATGATTGTTATATGCTGTTTACATCTAATACAAAGTTGTTTGATTTAAAAAAAAACAACAAAAAAACAAAAATATACTGCAATACATTAGTATTGCAGTATATTGTACCAGCGATCCAAGGATCGCTGGTTCAAGTCCCCTAAGGGGACTAATAAAATGTGTAGAAGAATTAAAGTTATTAGTAGTGAGAAAGAAAAAAGTTTAAAGTTAAAAAAAAAAAACCTTTTCCCATTTTTCTTCTAAAGTAATGTAAAAGAATAAACAAAATTGGTGTCGCTACGTCCGTAAAAGGCCGAACTATTACAATATACCATTATATAACTCGCACGGTGAACACCGTAAAAAACTTAAATAATTTAAACCGCCAAAATCGCTGTCGTTTTCGTATTTACCGCACGGCGAAAGCTTTAAAAACTAAAACCCCCAAAAAATGGAATCAGATTTTTTTCCTATATTTACTATACTTTCCTATTTTTTATCAGTTTCCCAGTATTTTTTATGCCACTTTAAATGGTGTCAATAGAAACTACAATTCCTCCCGCAAGAAATAAGCCCTCACATCACTCTACTGACGGAAAAAGAAAAAAGTTATGGCTCTTGGAAGGCGGGGAGTGAAAAACGAAAATAAGAAAACAAAAAATGGATCATTCCTGAAAGGGTTAATTCATTTCTAATGAAAAAAACTTATGAACACATGTAGGGTAATTCTGTACTCGGGAGAATTTGCTTTACAAAAATTGGTTGTTTATTTCTCTTTTATCCCTTGTGAAAATTCAACATTTTACTGGGAAAAAATGATGATATTAATTTTTTCCGCCTAATTCTAATAAATTCTGCAAAAGACCCATGGAGTCTAAATGCTCACTATACCCCTAGAAAAATTCCTTGATGGGTGTTTCCAAAATGGGGTAACTTGGGGGGTTTCCACTGTTTTTGTCCCACCAGGGCGTTGCAAAGGCGGCATGGCACCGAAAAACAATCCAGCAAAATCCGTGCTCCAAAATCCAAATGGCGCTACTTCCCTTCTGAGCGCTGCCATGGGTCCAATCAGCAGTTTATTACCACATATGGGATATTGCCGGAATTGGGAGACATTGCTTTACAAATATTGGGGTGCATTTTCTTTATTATTTCTTGTAAATATTAAAAATTTCTGTTTTTTCAGAAAAAAAGTAGATTTTCATTTTTACAGACTAATTCTAATAAATTTAGCGAAAAACCTGTGTGGTCAAAATGCACCTAGATAAATTCCTTGAGGGGTGTAGTTTCCAAAATGGGGTAACTTTTGGGGTGTTTCCCCTGTTTTGGCACCACAAGACCTCTTCAAACCTGACAAGGTGACTAAAATATATTCTAAAAAAAAAGGAGGCCCAAAATCCACTGGGTGCTCCTTTGGTTCTGAGGCCGGTGTTTCAGTCCATTATCACACTAGAGCCACATGTCAGATATTTCTAAAAACTGCAGAATCTGGGCAATAAATATTGAGTTGCATTTCTCTGGTAAAACCTTCTGTGTTACAAAAAAAAAATGTATTAGAAATGAATTTTGGCAAAAAAAAAATAAAATTTGTACATTTCACCTCTACTTTGCTTTAATTCCTGTGAAACGCCTAAAGGGTTCAAACACTTTGTGAATGCTGATTCGAATACCTTGAGGGGTGCGGTTTTCAAAATGGGGTGACTTCTGGAGATTTTCTAATATATAAGGCCCTCAAAACCACCTCAGAACTGAACTGGTCCCTGAAAAAAATGGCCTTTTGAAATTTTCTTTAAAATATAAGAAATTGCTGCTAAAGTTCTAAGCCTTGTAACGTCCTAGAAAAATAAAAGGATGTTCAAAAAACGATGCAAACATAAAGTAGGCATATGGGAAATGTTAACTAGTAACTATTTTGTGTGGTATTACTATCTGTTTTACAAGCAGATACGTTTAAATTTAGAAAAATGCTAATTTTTGCAAATTTTTTCTAAATTGTGGTGTTTTTCAGAAATAAATACCAAAATTATCGACAACATTTTTTCACTAACATAAAGTACAACATGTCACGAGAAAACAATCTCAGAATCGCTTGGATAGGTAAAAGCATTCCAACGTTATAACCACATAAAGTAACACGTCAGATTTGAAAAAATCGGCTGTGTCCTGAAGGCCAAAACAGGCTGGGTCCTGAAGGGGTTAAAGTGCCATAAAATGTACTGGGAAACTGAAAAAAAATTATTTGCGGGCTGATATAGGAAAAAAATCTGATTCCACTTTTTGGGGTTTTCATTTTTACAGCTTTAGCCGTGCGGTAAAAATTAAAACTTTATTATAATTATAATACTTTATTCTGCGGCTCAATACAATTACGGTGATACCAAATTTATATAGTTTTTTTTATATTATACTACTTATACAAAGGAAAATCTAATTCTTTTGTTTCACCACATTCTGAGTCGTAACTTTTTGTGGGATGTCTTATTTATTGCGGGACGAGCTGTCGTTTTTATTGGTACCATTTTTTTACATAAAAAGTGATCAAAAAGTTGTATTTCATTTTTTGTTAGAGCTAAAGTGACAAAAAAAGACAGTGATTTTTGCGGTTTAAATTATTTAAGTTTTTTATGGTGTTCACCATGCGACTTAAATAATGGTATATTGTAATAGTTCGGCCTTTACGGACGTACCAATTTTGTTTATTTTTTTTACATTACTTTAGAAGAAAAATGGGAAGTTTTTTTTTTTTTAACTTTAAACTTTTTTCTCTCTCACTACTAATAACTTTAATTCTTCTTCTCAGAACGTGAGCCCGCTCCATACATCAACCCTTGCACCATGACATGCTATTAAGTCATAGGGCGCAAAGGGGTTAATGCACAGCGGATGGTGTGAATATTGCAATTTTCCACTGATATGCCATTTTAGTGCATAATATGTTGTGCCGAGTTTGTGCCACAGAAGACAAATACCTCATAAAACGTTAATCGGGTTCTCCCGGGTATGGCGATGCCATATATGTGGGCGCAAACTGCTGTTTGGACACGCTGCAGGTCTCAGAAGGGAGGGACACCATTTTGCTTTTGGAGTGCAGATTTTGCTTGGTAGTAGTTCTGTTTGAGGTTTTGCTGGTATTTCAGTTTATAATGTGGGGGCGTATGTATGTAATCTGTGCGGGGTACATCAGGGCATAATAATAGGCTATAATAATGGGGAAATAAATAATAGATCATAGAAGTGTGGCCGGTGTCACACTGATAAATGGTGCCCAATCTCGTCCGCTTTTGGAACACTGCACATTTTGCATCGCCATATTCTGAGAGCCAGAACTTTATTTTTTCACCACCGGAGCTGTATGAGGGCTTATTTGTTGCGGGACAATCTGTAGTTTTCATTGTTACCATTTTGGATCTTGGATCTTACCGCTTTGATCTTGGCAGCAGCACCTGTGGATTACCTTTGTGACTACCTTCTCAATATTGTTTCCACACAATTTTTAGGTGAGCATGGTATGTGACTACCCTTAGCTTGCCTAACCTGATTGACCTGCACTATGTGGCACCGTGCTTTTTGTTCTTATTTCCATCTTAACCCTTTAGGCTTTTCACAAGAATTAAAGCAAATTAAAAGGTGAAATTTACAAATGTAATTTTTTTTGCAGTAAATCAGTTTTTATTCCATTTTTTTCTGTAACACAGACGGTTTTATGAGAGAAACGCAACTCAATATTTATTGCCCAGATTCTGCCATTTTTATAAATATCCCACATGTGGCCCTAGTGTGCTACTGGGCGGAAACACAGGCCTCAGAAGCAAATGAGCACGGAGAGGATTTTGGGGCCTTAGTTTTATTAGAATATATTTTAGGCACCATGTCCGGTTTGAACAGGTCTTGTGGGGCCAAAACAAAGAAAACACCCCAAAAAATACACCATTTGGCAAACTACACCCCTCATGGAATTTATCAAGTGGTAAAGTGGGCATTTTGACCCCACAGGTATTTTGCTGAATTTAGTGTAATTATGCTCTGAAAATCTAAGTTTTTTCTAATAAAATGTCATTTTAGCTCAGATTTTTCCATTTCCACAATAGATAAAGGAGAAAAAGAACCCCAACATTTGTAAAGCAAACTCTTCTGAGTACAGCAATACCCCATATGGGGTAATAAACTGCTGTTTCGACCCACGGCAGGGCTCAGAAAGGAAGGAGTGCCATATCTCTTTTGGAGCTCAAATTTTGATTGATTGTTTTTCAGGTGCCATGTTTCATTTGCAAACCCCATGAGAGGCCAAAACAGTGGAAACCCCCCAAAAGTGACCCCATTTGGGAAACGACACCCCTCAAGGAATCTATCTAGGGGTATAGTAAGCATTTAGACCCCACAGATCTTTTGCAGAATTTATTGGAATTAGGTAGTGAAAATGAAAATCTACATTTTGTTCCACTAAATTGTAGAATGTCTTCATTTTCACAAGGGATACTGGAGAAAAAGCACCCCAACATTTGTAAAGCAATTTCTCCCGATTACGGCAATACCCCGGGACATGTGGACATAAACTGCTATTTGGACACCCAGCAAAGCTCTGAAGGGAAGGAGCGCTATTTGGCATGCAGCTTTTGCTGTATTGGTTTTTGGCCACCACGTCGCATATGCAAAACCCCTGAGGTACCAGAGTTCAGTGGAAGCCCCAAGAAGTGACCCCATTTTGGAAACTGCACCCCTCAAGGCATTTATCATTTGCCTGGACAAATAAGCATGTGCACCATGCGCATTTGAGGTCTATTTTGGTGATTTTTACAG
Organism: Rhinoderma darwinii; assembly: GCF_050947455.1. Taxonomy (NCBI): domain Eukaryota; kingdom Metazoa; phylum Chordata; class Amphibia; order Anura; family Rhinodermatidae; genus Rhinoderma; species Rhinoderma darwinii. The sequence continues at coordinate 129,515,512 of NC_134688.1, read as the reverse complement.
CATTGGCCCACAATTGCAGGGCTCGGAAGTCAAATAGTAAATTAAATCCCCAAGTAGTGACCTCCATATTCGAAACTACACCCCTTGGGGCATTTTAAGGGGTGTAGTGAACATTTTGACCCCACAGGTGATTCTACATTAGAAATTAGTGCCCAGCGGATGGTGCAAAGTGAAAATTGTGAATATGTTGTGCCCAGTTTGTCACTGAAGACAAATATCTCATAAACTGTTAAGCCAGTTTTCCCGGGTATGGCAATGTCATATAAGTGGACGTAGACTGCGGTTTGGTCACGCTGTAGGGTTAAAAATGGGAGGGAGCGACATTTGGCATTTGGAGTGCAGATTTAGCTTGGTAGTTGATCGGTTTGGCGACTTGCTGGTATTTCAGTTTATAATGTGGGGACGTATGTAATCTGTGCGGAGTACATCAGGGCATAATAAGAGAGTATAATAATGCTGAAAATAAATAATAAGCCGCAGATGTGTGGCCAGTGTCGCACTGATAAATGCTGCCCAATCTTATCCACTTTTGGAACAGTCTGCACATTTTGCATCGCCATTTTCTGAGAGCCAGAACTTCTTTCTTTTTTCTCCACCGGAGCGGTGTGAGGGCTTATTTGTTGCGGGACAATCTGTAGTTTTCATTGGTACCATTTTGGGGTACACGCAACTTTTTAGGCAAGCAAAGTGACCAAAAACCAGCAATTCTGGCAATGTTTTTTTTTTTTTTTTTTTTAGTGTTCACCCTGCACTATAAATGACAATTTACTTTATTCTGCGGGTCGATACGATTACGGCGATACCATAGGTATATAGTTTTTTTATGTTTTACAGCGTTTGCACAAAAAATTGGTACTATTTTGGGGTACATGCGACTTTTTGATCACTTTTTAGTCTAGACTTTAGAAGGGATAGTGACCAAAAAAATAGCGATTCTGGCATTGTTTATTTTATATTTTTTGTGGTTTTTTTCTCCGTGTGGGAAAAATAACATTATAGTTTTATAGTTTGGGTTGTTACAAACGCGGTGATACCAAATATGTGTACTGTTTAACGTTTTCATTTTTTTTCCTATAATAAGACTTATTATAGGAAAAAAGGCAGTTTTAAATTTTTGAACTTCAAACTTTTTTTTTGTCCCACTAGGGGGACTTGAAGACCTGCACCTCTGATCTTTATTCAAATACATTACACTACCCATGTAATGCAATGCATTAGAGCTGTCAGCTATTCATTGACAGCAAGCCTATTGGGATCCGCCTCCGGGCGGGGCCTAATAGGCTTCCGTACGTGGCAGACCAGGAAGCCACTGTTGGCCTCCGGTTCCCATAGTAACGATCGGCATCCGTGCGACCACATCGCTGCGATGCCAGTCTACTGGAAACAACTAAGATGCCGCGATCGCTTTTGATCGCGGCATCTAAGATGTTAATGGAAGGGAGCGGAGCTAGCTCCGTTTCCTGCCGTTACAGCAGGATGTCAGCTGTAACATACAGCTGACATCCTTCGGCTGATGGCGCAGGCTCAGCTTTTGAGCCCGCCACCATCTTTCATCTGCGGCCGGAACCCTTTTAAGCCCCTCCTCCGGGCGGGACCTAACAGGCCGCCGTACTTGGCAGACAGGGGGCCATTGTTAGGCCTCCTCTTGCCAACAGCCGATCAGCTAGCGTGGCTACGCAGCTCTTTTAGCCGGGTAACCATGCTGAAATACTCTGATTGGTCAGTCACTGTCACTGTTCTGTCACCATTTTGACATAGTGACAGAAAAACACCATGACGTAACTGTACTTCATGGTGCCTTAATGCAGTGCAAACCATGACGTACAGTTGCATCAAGGTGCGTTAAGGGGTTAAAGAATAATGATATGAAGACCATTGTGATTTGGATCTCTGTTTCTGAGATTACAAGCGGAGTGAGACTATAATGGCATGCTCACATTGAGTTTTTTGCAGGCCTGGAAAAATCAGCTCCGGTTTTTTGAAGTGGTTTTGCACCACATGCGTTTTTTGCCGCGTTTTTTTGAAGTTTCTTTTGAAGCTTTCTCTTCAACAAAAAGATGGAATAACCGTGAGTGTTTTTTGTCGAAAAACGCGTCAAAAAACGCTTTTTTTTCCGTCTCCCATTGATTTCAATGGGGTTTTTGAGGTGGAAAACACCTCAAGATAGGGCATGTCACATCTTTTTACCGCAAGCGCCTCCACCTCCCATTGAAATCAATGGGAGTCAATTACGGCCGTTTTTTGCCACGGTTTCCACGCCAAAAACCGCGGCAAAAAACTCTGTGTGAACAGGGCCTAATAGTTACTATGAGCGATAATATGGTGGTGACATAATATAACAATGTGATTTGCCTTTATTTATATAATATATAAACATGTATTTGTAATTTTGTAATGTATGTTTGTATATTGGCAGCTATTTAAACACACTAATCGCACACGCCTCACATGCCCCAGAGGAAGCACAGGGTCGGGCTAAAGTGTTTGGCGCGCCGCATATTTGTAACATTGATAAACAAGAGAAAAAAAGAGTCCATACATATCAACATATGAAGGAATAAAACATCTTTATTGATACCATAAAAATACACTGAATGACAAAGACAGAGAATCCAAAATAAATCCTAATACACAGGGTGTTTGGGGCGCTCTTCTATACTTTTGGGTCACACGCAACCTCCCATACATGGGTAAGTGCATCTTTCGGACCTAACTTGGCTTTATGCCGTTCTTCCAAGGCACTAGTCACTTAGATTAGTTACAGACCTTTTTGAATTAGGCATTTTTGTCCATCCTTGCACTGTTTGCACTTTAAAATGACCCCTATTTGATGCACCCTGTGTTGGAGCTACATTGAGCTACAATAACTGTGCATACAATTCAGTGTACTGTATATATTGCTATCAATGTACATATCTGTGATCCGTATTAGGATTTATTTTGGATTCTCTGTCTTTGTCATTCAGTGTATTTTTATGGTATCAATAAAGATGTTTTATTCCTTCATATGTTGATATGTATGGACTCTTTTTTTTCTCTTGTTTATCATGTATTAGTTTGTTTGTTTATCTCTGCATAGCTTTTCACCTCATGTGTCTAGTTGATTTGATTAATAGCTGAACGAGCTTAATTAGGCCTAGATCTGAGCATCTACTCCCCTATAAATTTAGATGTAGCATATGGGGAAGGCACTCGTGCAGGGGGGCACGACGGCAGAAGTCATCTCTGTCTAAGTGTCATACTGTCAAAGTGTCCTGGCAGTTATACATGGCAGTTGGACAGGGTCAGTGACAGTTAAGCTGCATTACCAAACCAGACAAACTAGCCCACGCTCTCAATATTAGATTTCTAACTATCTGTAAACAAACATGTTTGCCACCGCTCTCATCATTATAGCTGCTCTTGGTTTTCAATCCTATCGCCCATTTAAGACTTGCCCAAAAACAGTCCACATCAGTCCCTCTCTCCTTGCCTCGCCTATGTACAGCTCCCATTCACTATTCACTTTCCTCAGTCAACTTAACCCATCTCATCCCACTGCCCAACATAAAAAACGCTCTCATAAATCACAGAACCATCTGCTGTCTCTCTCCATTCTCCTGCTACTAGCTGCAGGGGACATCTCTCCCAACCCTGGCCCTCCCTTTTCTTCTGCCAAGCTCAACCACTTACCTGCCACACATAGAAACCCTGCAAATCTTCTTGCCATTCCTTGTGTGTCTTCTCCTGTCTCTTTTAACTGTGCTCTCTGGAACTCTCAGTTTGTGTGCAACAAACTCACCTTTATTCATGACTTATTCCTTTCTAACTCTCTCAACCTTCTGGCTCTTACAGAAACATGGCTACACCTGTCTGACACTGCTTCCCCTGCTGCTCTATCTTATGGTGGTCTCCAGTTCTCTCATGCCCCCAGAACTGAGAACAGGCAGGGTGGAGGAGTAGGTATACTTCTTTCCCCACACTGCACTTTCCAGGTCATTCCCCCGGTCCCCTCACTCACATTTCCCTCTTTTGAAGTCCACACCCTCAGACTCTTTCACCCTTTTCCCCTCCGAGTGGCAGTTGTCTACCGCCCACCGGGCTCACCCCGCCAATTCCTGGATCATTTTGCTGCCTGGCTTCCACAATTTCTATCCTCTGAAACACCCACTCTCATCATGGGTGACTTCAACATCCCCATTGATAACCCAATCTCCTCATCTGCCTCCCAGTTTCTATCTTTAACCTCGTCCCTCGGTCTGTCACAACTTACTAACTCTCCTACACATGAAGACGGGCATTCACTTGACCTGGTCTTCTTCCGGCTCTGCTCAGTTTCTGACTTTATTAACTCTCCTCTCCCGCTTTCTGACCACAATCTTCTCTGCTTTACTATCAAATATTCTCTGCCTCCTCAGGTCATCCCTACGTATCAGACATACAGAAATCTACATGCCATTAACACTGTGAAACTCATAGACAGTCTACAGTCCTCATTGTCCCCTATCTCTTCCCTCTCCTGTCCCAATCTGGCTGCCAAACTTTATAATAACACTCTCAAAAATGCATTGGATGAAGCAGCCCCCACTACACTCCGAACCACCCGACAAAGACGACGACAACCCTGGCACACGCCTCAATCCCGCTTTCTTCACCGGTGCTTGAGATGTGCCGAACGACTGTGGAGAAAATCGCATTTGGATGCAGATTTCCTCCATTACAAATTTATGCTCAAAACTTACAACTCTGCCCTTCACCGCGCCAAACAAGTCTACTTCACTTCTCTCATCTCCACACTATCTAATAATCCAAAACACCTCTTTGATACTTTTCACTCCCTCCTTAGTCCTAAAGTGCAGACGCCAATCACAGATCTCAGTGCTGAAGACCTGGCCAATTATTTTAAAGTTAAAATTGACAACATCCGGCATGATATTATCTCCCAGTCCCCTAGTAACATCGATCCCCTTCCCCCCCGCACTCCCTCTTCTTCACTCTCAGCATTTGACCCAATAACTGAAGAAGAAGTCTCGAGGCTCCTCTCTTCTTCTCGTCCTACTACCTGCCCTAGTGATCCTGTCCCCTCACACCTCCTCCAGTCCCTCTCCCCAGCTGTCACTAGTCACCTCACTAAAATATTTAACCTCTCTCTTTCCTCTGGTATCTTTCCCTCCGCTTTTAAACATGCCATTATAAACCCATTATTGAAAAAACCAACACTTGACCCATCCAGCGCTGCCAACTACCGACCAGTCTCTAATCTGCCCTTCATCTCTAAACTCCTGGAACGCTTGGTCTACTCTCGCCTTATCCGCTATCTCTCTGCTAACTCCATTCTTGACCCCTTACAATCTGGTTTCCGCACTCTACACTCCACAGAAACTGCCCTTACTAAAGTCTCAAATGATCTCTTGGCGGCTAAATCGGACGGTAAATCCTCTCTCCTGATTCTTTTGGATCTCTCTGCAGCCTTTGACACTGTAGACCACAAACTCCTACTTAACATGCTCCACTCTATTGGCCTCAAGGACGCGGCTCTCTCTTGGTTTTCCTCCTATCTCTCTGACCGCTCATTCAGTGTGTCATTTGCTGGTTCCACCTCTTCTCCTCTTCCCCTTGATATCGGGGTTCCTCAGGGATCAGTCCTAGGTCCGCTCCTCTTTTCTCTCTACACAGCTCCTATTGGACAAACCATCAGCAGATTTGGCTTCCAGTACCATCTCTACGCTGATGACACCCAATTATATACCTCTTCCCGTGACATCACCCCTGCTCTTATACAGAACACCAGTGATTGTCTGTCCGCTGTCTCTAACATCATGTCCTCTCTCTATCTGAAACTGAATCTTTCTAAAACTGAGCTCCTTGTGTTCCCACCATCTACTAACCTCCCTAAACCTGATGTCTCCATCTCTGTGTGTGGCACTATCATAACTCCTAAGCAGCACGCCCGCTGTCTCGGGGTTATTTTTGACTCAGATCTTTCCTTTACTCCTCACATACAATCACTTTCACGCTCCTGTCATTTTCACCTCAAAAACATCTCCAGAATCCGCTCTTTTCTTACGGAGGAAACTGCCAAAACTCTCATTGTTGCTCTGATTCACTCTCGTCTTGACTACTGTAACTCATTACTAGTCGGTCTTCCCCTCACTAAACTCTCCCCTCTCCAATCTATCCTCAATGCAGCAGCCAGGCTCATCTTTATGACCAACCGCTACACCAACGCCTCTACCCTGTGCCAGTCACTGCACTGGTTGCCCATCCCCTTCCGAATAAAATTCAAACTTATTACTCTCACCCACAAAGCTCTCCACAGTGCTGCACCTCCTTACATCTCCTCCCTCATCTCTGTCTACCACCCTACTCGGACTCTACGTTCTGCCAACGACCTTAGATTAAAATCCTCCATAATCCGAACCTCCCACTACCGTCTCCAGGATTTCTCTCGTGCTGCACCCGTCCTCTGGAATGTGCTACCCCAGACAATCAGATTAATTCCCAATATCCACAGTTTTAAACGTGCCCTGAAAACACATCTATTTAGACAGGCCTATAACATTCCCTAATCTGACTCCTTTCCATGGCCCTCCATTTAGATTAATCATCAGAATAAGATTCCCTCACACTCCTTCTCTTCATGTCCGTCATACACGGATAGTGGCTGGTGACCGGCTCATGCAGCTTTATGTTACCACCGCATGTGTATAAAAATGGCCGGACTATTGTACAGAACAAACACTGTTACACTTTGTGTCTCCCTTATGTCCTCATAGATTGTAAGCTCTTGCGAGCAGGGTCCTCACTCCCCAGGTTTGAATTGTAAATGAACTTTGTCACTATGTAATGTCTGATATTGTTTGTTTCATGTTCCCTCTAAATTGTAAAGTGCTGCGTAATATGTTGGCGCTATATAAATAAAGATTATTATTAGTCCTTATCTCTAATCATTTATATGGGTGGTTGAGATTTGTCTCCCACCTTGACACGTATTTGTCCTGTGAGACTGCTTGTCTAATTATATTTGTAACATTGTAATATGTTTGGAAAATCTTTTTATCCTGTTAGCATGGAATAAAACAAGCGTGGAGTGAAATTATCCCGAAGGTGTTGCACTATTTGTCCCCTCTTTCCTACTGGATATAAAGGCTTGGGATCGATTTGGTACAACGGTGTCGGGAGAAATACCTCTTGTGGAACTACAAGGCGAAAAGCATCTGACAGCGCACAAGCGGGATTCGGAATTATCTATTTGATTACAGGCTGGGGGAAAGTGATCCTCCAAAAATACTCTGGCCTGTCTTTTCAGTAACCGTCTGAGCAGTAAAATCTATGCTTAATTTTTCATATACTTTGGGGTGTTAAGGATTTCACCTTCTTTTTTACCTGCTCCGGCATGATATGTTCATTGAGTAAAATAGCAGAGGATTAATATATTCTTAGGCTTTATTCAGACGAACGGGAAAAACGTCCGTGCAACGCGCGTGATTTGCACGCGCGTTGCACTGACCTATATGTGTCTATGGGGCCGTGCAGAAATGTCCGTGATTTTTCCTCAGCGTGAGTCCGCTGAAAAAAAGTCACGACGTGTCCGTTCTTTCGGCGTTTTTGCACGCATCACGCACCCATTGAAGTCAATGGATGCGTGAAAACCACGCATGCCGCACGGAAGCACTTCCGTGCGAACTGCGTGATTCGCGCAAGAGCTGTCAAAAGGATGAATGTAAACAGAAAAGCACCACGTGCTTTTCTGTTTACAAACATCCAAACGGAGTGTCTTTGAGAAGAGCGAACCCGGACAACCGAACTTCACCGGGTTCGGCCGAACTCGGCAAAAAAATTTCCGGTACGCGACGTCAGGAGAGAGTCACTGTCCAGGGTGCTGAAAGAGTTAAACTGTTTCAGCACCCTGGACAGTGACTTCCGATCCCAATATACATGAACGTGTAAAAAAAAAAAAAAAAGTCCTGATTTACCGATAACTCCCGGCTTCTTCCTCCAGTCTGACCTCCCGGGATGACGATTCAGTCCAAGTGACAGCTCCAGCCAATCACAGGCCAAGCACAGGCTGCAGCGGTCACATGGACTGCCGCGTCATCCAGGGAGGTGGGGCCAGATGTCAAGAGAGGCGCGTCACCAAGGACGCGTCACCAAGGACGCGTCACCAAGGCAACGGCCGGGAAGTTCTCGGTAAGTACGAACCTGTTTTTTTTTTTAAACAGGTTGCTCGATATGGTGATCGGAATTCACTGTCGAGGGTGCTGAAAGAGTTACTGCTGATCAGTTAACTCTTTCAGCACCCTGGACAGTGACTGAAGTCGGCTAGCCTCATCTCTATGATGGCGGCTGCGCCAAAATCACGCAGCCGCGCATCATACACGGATGACACACGGAGCTGTCAAGTGGTTTTTGCGCGCGCAAAACGCCGCATTTTTGCGTCCGCAAAAACGCCACGCTCGTGTGAATCCAGCCTTAGTCTCCATATAATCAATGGAAGGTATAGCCTGGGAGAAGACAGCAATAAAAATATGACATAATATGTGATATTTAAATTTAAAAAACACAGTGCTTTAATAGTGCACCGCACAAGAAACATCAAATAACTGGAATTCCACTTTAACCAAAGCAACAAAGGGCCATCTTGTGCAAAGTGATTTCGTGTTCGCTTTTATTGTCCTGCTAAACCGACACGTTGATTAAACAGTTGTCTTATTTGAAGAAAGTTTTTTTATGACCTCAAGTAAAGCCTCCGCATCAGCTGCATCGTGTATTTGATCAATAAGATCATCCAATAGTTCTTCTCCATTTAAGAATTCCTGTAAAAACAAAATGGAATGAACGCGATCTACTTTTGCGCCTACTTCAACATTGAAAATGGTCTGTAAAAAGGGGCATGGCTAAGATGGGCTACATGTTCACCCTATTGTGGAGAAAAATACTGGCATCCACGTATGGCAGCTATAGGGTTTTAAGAAGTATGTTAAAAACAATAAGCAGTAATGCCAAATTTATCATAACCCATGCGGCATTTTAATAAATTTGACACATTTTGCACCATTTTCACCATCTTGTAAATTGATGCATACGAAGACACTTGCTAAATCTTCCCATTTTTGTGAGTTTACAGCCCTTTTATCTTCAACTAAAATTGACATACCACCTCCAGTTAGTGCAAAACTATTTGGAGATATAAATGCCTATATGGCATAGGTTCAAAGCCCTATCTGATAAAACAGTATAGGATTATAGTAAAGCCATTCAGCATATTATGTTAGGCCCCAAATGTAGTTGACATCCTTTATATCACCACTTACAATAAATAGTAACTTACTATATAATGCATAATATAATCCTGTAAATTCTTGTACACTTGGAAAGATATATACCCTTAAGTTTCGGATTTCATAGGATATCCGGTGGTCTGTTAGTCTGTCTTGAGTGAAGTTGTAGGTGCGGATTCGATCAGACTGATCTCTTGTTCCAATCTGTATAGAAGATAAAATGGCAAGATTACAAATTATAATATGACTTCTTTGTGCTCTGAACAAACAGTGTGGTCACTAACAGTATGGACAACAACCGACACTATTTCTAAGAAAAACCGGGGAGACTTATCAAGAGTGGTGCAAAGAAATAATTATGAATTGACCATATCAACAAAACGACAATTATCAGATTGGTTACTATGGGCAACTGCTCCACTTGATCTTGTACTAGTTTTGATGAGAGTCTCTAGATGCCACGGAAATTTGTAATGCATAGGGTGAAATCCACAACATATAGGGCAGATTTTTGTAAAACCCCATCCGTTCGCTCAGTTCTAATTTGTCGGATTTGGATCAGAATCTCAAAAATCCACAACAAATCCATTCCCGCAGCATCTGAACATTCCCTAAATGTGGATGTAATACAGAAAGTGGCACTACTGGTGAACATGTGGTCAGTAAGTACCACGCAGTATATGAGAACCCATAGCAACCAATCAGAGTTCAGGTTTAGTCTTTTAAACTGCGCGGGAAAATAGAAGGCTGCACTGATTGGACAGTTTCATTAAATGAGACCTACTTGTATAAAAAAGGTACAAAGCTAAAGCCATTCCTGGCATTAAAAAATACACAAAAATAATTTTACAACAAATTTACGGCAATCAACCATAATCTTACTAAATTCACTAAACAGTGTGGGCTTATTTAAGAGGATTGCCACCAAAATAAAACAATGCTTGGACAGTGGCAAACGTTTAATAATTCGGTTTTTCTTTAGTTGTAAGTAGATTCTCACCTGCAATTTCCGGGAACTCTGTCTCTGGGATAATTCCTCCTTCACGCTCTGTCCATGCAGTTTCGCTCTCAACACCTTCATGGCTTTATCTTTGTTTTGAATTTGAGAGCGCTCTTGTTGGCACTCCACTGATATTCCTATATGGAAACACAGGGTATGACAGTAGTTTGGGAATGGCTTAGTGAAATAAGTTTAGAAATGTTGTACCCATGTGTGAAGAAGCTTCTGCAGTCCATATACAAGCTATGGAACATGCAGCCAGACACGAGATCCAATGCTATGCAATGACATAGGCTAGGTTTAAAATTCTGACTTTTTCCTTTTTATTCTGCAACTGCTACAATTTTTTTAGGGGGTTTGTCAAAATCATGCACCGAATCTCATGGACAATAAAGGGAACCAGTCATTCAACAGCTCATCTGTGGAAACGTTTCAACCTATTTAACAATTAAAGTTGGATTTGGACTTATTCATGTAGTAGCCCCCAGGAAGGGTCTGAAGCTGGCCATACACTAAAGATTGCTCCGCTCGGTGTTTTCAATAGTGAAAAGAGAGAAAGCCACTGCCAGAGGAGTCTTATCGAATAATGAACAAGAAGGGAAATTTTGAAATTAAACATGCCCGACCCTTCTTTCCCTGAACATCTGCCGCCAGGGGAGAGTCAGGACACCGCCATACACATTAGATGGTTGGCCAGTCCAGCCAAAATCGGCGGTTTCGGCCGACATACATCTAATGTGTGCGGCCAGATTTCAGCTAACATAACACTTCACCTGAAGGAATGTGAACGATCCGCACTGCGCTGTCTGTTGTATTGACATGTTGTCCTCCAGCCCCTTTGGCTCTGAATGTATCAATTCTCAATTCTTTTGGGTCAATTTTAACGTCTACCTGCAAAGGAAATTTCTGGTAAATATTTTATGCAGGACTATCTACTAAAAACTAAGGAATGGTTAAGCTACTTACTTTACCTCATCAGGCTGTGGAAGTACAATTACAGTCATGGTTCCTGTGTGAATCCTCTGCATCCTAGAGGACAAGCCCACCTCAGGGATCCTCTGAACCCTATGAATCCCACCTTCATATTTCAAGCGCTTGTACACACCCTCACCTATAACGCGCACAGCTGCATGGTGTAAACCGCCTGGAATGGGGACGTTATGTATTAGTAACAGTATTCAGATTAACTCTTATACTGGAGGACTATGATAGTTAATGGGTATATTGTAACTATGATATTTTATAATATAATTAGTCTTGAATTGGCAGTGTGTGGGCAGCAGAGAAGGAAGCACAGCTTGGCAGCAGTAAAGTCATGCAATTCCCCACCTCAGTCTATTATTGATCAGATTTTTCTTAACATACATTTAGGTGGAGAACTACTCAGCCTAGCTTGCTTCATATTAGTAAAAATACAAAATAATGTGACAAATAAATTACCGTAATCATTTGGCGTGTAATTCAGAATTTCAAACGACCAAGACTTGTACTGAGCATAATTTCTGTACATGTCAAAAACCTCAGCAGTAAACTGTTGGCAAATGTCACCTGAAAAGAGACGTACATTTAAAGTTGGTATACTGTGTAAGGCTGGCAGGCAATTATTTCCAAACTCCTTTATATTCAGGCCTAAGCTGCACAGTGATTTTATTTTAAAAGCATGATATTGCGAATGAAATCACCCATAAAGCGTGAGATATGATGTTGATATGCCTATGCGGATTTTTATTTTTTTTTTCAAATATATTTTTATTCAAAGCCAGAACAGTTACAAGTATGCAGTGTGTGTCACACATACAATATTACGTACATCAAATAACAATGTGTTCCAGCTTCAAAATTATTTTCCATTTTACTTGTCATCATTAAGTTACAAAGCAATTAATAAGGCAAAACAAAGCCAACAATTCCCTTCCCTCCCCCCAACTCTCCCCCATCTCGGTGAACATTTTCTTAACTAGCCATCAGCATGCCTAGCGTGCCCTGGATACTCTGTGAACTATACCATGATGTGTGTCGAAATGTGCGCATGAACACCCCTATCTCTGCTGTGCGATAATGTTGTTCAATGAATGTACGCCAAGTTTTAAAAAATTGTTCTGTAGACCTTTCTTTGTGTCTTTCTAGGTCCGTTTTATCATATCCCAATAGTCTTGAGAGTAGTCACGACCTCCGCAATTTCCGGGACCGACGCCTGTAACCAGTGGCGCAAGATGCACTTCTTGATAGCCAATAATGCCATATGTATTCCTTTCCGGGCCACTATAGGTGGTCCCTCCCCCCCTGGATCCAAGGGGATATAGTGAAACAACACTGCCTGTGGGTTTGCGTGCACCTCTTCCCCCCAGGTGTCTTTAATAAATTTTAGAGCCAGATCCCAAAACGTCCGAATTTGTGGGCACAACCACATCCCATGAAGTAAATTAGCTTTGTGTAAGTCGCATTTAGGACAACTACGCAGATAGTGTGCTGGAGCGTCCCTATAGGATAAATTAAAGGCGTATGTTGCTCTGTGCATAATTCGGAAGTGCATCTCACGCCACTGTTCATTTACCATGACCTTCCTCACCCTCTCCCATCCATCTCGAATTTTGCTGAAGATTTCTGGATCCTCCAGCTCCACCTCCCACGTTCTAAAGCAGGAGGTACTAAAGGAATCAAGATGAGCATTCCGAAGTTTACCATATAAACTTGCAAGACTTCTTCCCGTACCACCCTGCGGCACCATCCCATCAAATGCTCCCCGCATCTCCACTACATCAATATTGCAGACTTTGGTTTTACATAACTCTGTTACTTGAGCATATTGCAAATACTGATTTCCCCTCAAATTATATTTGCTAGAGACCTCCTGCCATGTAAGCCATCTCCCCTCCTCAACATTCATGAGTTGGCCCAGGACATTGATCCCTTCATCTCTCCACTGCGAAAACAATTTATTCTGACTCCCCTGTGGAAACATGGGGTTATCCCACAACGGCCAGAATTTAGAAAGACCATACGGAAGACAAAAAAGCTTCCGCACCGCCTTCCAGGCACCGATTGTATCTTTCAGCAACAGACTTGACTTAACATTATTAGGCAGTTGAGCATATGGCAGATGTAACAGGGCCTGCAGCGGAACCGATCCCGCCAAATCCTGCTCCAGCTGAACATTGGAGTACAAATTAGTGTTATGTATCCAATCCCCTATATGCCTGCAGATGGCCGCTAAATTGTAATATCGTATAAGTGGTAGCTGAATGCCTCCATCCACTTTGGGCAGAGCCAATTTTTTATATGCAATCCTAGGTCTCTTCTTTTGCCACAAGAATTGTATAAATGCTGTCTGTAATTTCTGGTTATCTAGATGCTTGATCAATATGGGTATGGTTTGCATTGCATATAGCAGACGAGCAAAGCTTATCATTTTTAAAAGAGCAGCTCTCCCAAACAACGACAACGGAAATGAAGCCCATCGATTTAGTTCCTTATGAATTTTTTCAAACAAGGGTGAATAATTTAGCTTATAGAGGGAAGAGGGAAACTTGCCTATTTTAATCCCCAGGTATGTGATATAAGATCTGGCTATTTCCACCGTACCCTGCAAGGGTGGTCTTGCCCCTGATTCCTTCAAGTAAAGTAATTGACTCTTTTGCGCATTGACTTTATAGCCTGAGAATGACCCAAAGTATCTTAGCTTCTCCAGCACCCCCCCCAAATGATCCCCAGGCGATTTCAGAAACAACAGAAGATCATCAGCAAAGCATGTCAGTTTGATCTCCTGACTGCCAACCATAATCCCTTCAAAATCCCTGGAGGACAAAAGATGTCTCGCTAGCGGTTCCAAGGCCAAGTCGAACAGCAATGGAGACAGGGGGCATCCCTGCCTTGTTCCCTTCTGTAAATGTATCGGTCCTGACAGAAAACCTGTAGTGAACACCCTAGCTAGAGGTTCTGAATATAACGCTTCCAGGTAATTCCTAAACAATCCTTGTACCCCAAATCTATCTAGAACTAACCTCAGCCAATCCCAGTGGCCCAATCAAAGTCGGGAGAAACATAGCCAACCTGTCTGCCAGTATCTTCGACAATATTTTAACATCCTGATTTATCAAAGAGATTGGTCGATAAGACCCCGGGTTAGCCGGGTCTTTCCCTTCCTTGTACAATACTTTGATATAAGCTACATTGCCCGATTTCAAGAATTCCTTATTTAACAGCATATGATTATACACCGGCAATAAAATGGGCATGACTTCCTCCCTCATAAGTTTGTAAAAATCGCTAGAAAATCCATCTGGCCCTGGCACTTTGTTATTCGTCAATGATTTAATGGTCGATATGATCTCTTGTTCCGTGATCAATGCATTTAATGCTTCTCTATCAGAGTCCGAGAGAGATGGTAACGTTAAGGAGTCCAGAAACTCCCTCCCTTCAGTCCTCTCCGAAATGTCCTGTGCATATAGCGCAGTGTAATAATCTCCCAGTATATCATTGACGATCTTTGGATCTTTCTGTACTTCCCCCTTCCCATCTCTCAACCCCCCTATGTGAGTCGGGCGAAATTGTCCTTTCGCCATTTTGGCCAGCAGGGAGCCTGATTTGTTCCCATATCTGAAAAAATGCGCAGTTGTTTGCTCTCTCTGGAACCTTTCTTTTTTATCCAGACACATTTCAAACTCTGCCTTAGCCGTGAGCCAGTCCCCCCTAAGCGCTAGTGTCGAGTTTGCCAAGTACGCTGTGTATTTCATGCGAAGATTTCTACTAGACTCGTTATAATGCTTGTTGGTTTTTCGTTTAAGCGACGCCACATAAGAAATGATCCTCCCCCTCAGCACTGCCTTGGCTGTGTCCCAAAACAAATGGCTGTCCTCTCTAGGAGCTTGATTTTCCTGACTATATTCCCCTAACTACCCCTTCAAGCATGATTGAAAGGATTCATCAGTTGCCAGAAACGACGGAAATTTCCACAGTATATCCGACCCCCTTTTAAATGTATCTGCCAAGATCAGAGAAACCGGTGAATGGTCTGAAATCACCAAGTCCTTTATTCGAGCACTAAGGATCCTAGGGAGGAGCACCGGAGAAGCCATAAAATAGTCAATACGCGACCATGCGGTATGCGCATGAGAAAAATGAGTGAATTCTCTACTTAATGGAAATTGTGTTCTCCATACATCTACCATGCCCGTGGAAGACATTAATGGGGCCAAGACTTTATCGTGTGTTCTTTCAACCAACACCCTACCATCTCCCCTTCGCCTGTCCTATGTTGTGCATAAGACTGAGTTAAGGTCCCCTCCCAGCAGAATCTGAGGTTCTTTATCCGCTAAAAGTTTTCCTTCCAGAAATTTAAAAAAGACCCGATTGTTGTCATTCGGTGCATATATACAGTACAAACTCACTCTCCCCATGGCGCCCTCTAAGATCACATGCAAATATCTGCCCCCCTCATCCCGCTCAGAAGTAATCACAGAACATTCAATTCTTTTGTGTATGAGGAGTAAGACGCCCGCCTTGCTATTAACTGTTGGAGAACCCATTACTGTGCCCACCCATAATTTGCGCATTCTCTGGAAATCACGTTCCAATAGATGGGTTTCCTGTAAAATCGCTATATCCGCTTTCAGCTTTTTCAGGTGGCGAAGAACCATCATGCGTTTATGTGGGGACTGCAGTCCCTTCACATTCCATGTTATTACTTTAGGCATCTCACAGTAATGGCAAAGCAAACCTCATCCACCGAGACAGTTTCCCCCCCTCCTTCCCCCTCCCTAAACAGAAAACAGAATTGAAACCCCAACAACAGATCATTACTAATTTCAGACTTCTCTTTTTTCGCACATTTTAGCGTGAAATCTCTGTACATTCCACCACTAGAAACCCCTTGGTATACCATGAACTCCCTGTATACCCGGAAAGTATCAACAGCACCTTACACTCCCACCCGACTCCTTGCAAAAATTTCCTCAAGCCTCACTTCAGCTGCGCCCTCCCCTACCATTAACATCAGTAAACCTCAACCTCCGATGCACCGATAGGTATAACAATTCTGTCTCAAACAATGTGAAACTTAAAATAACATGAGTCTCCTTCCATCACCGCCTGGGCATCTCCCTTCAATCCGGAGAAGAAGAGGTGAGACCCCTCCTGATACTCCTGTTTCTGGAACGTCCCCTGCGAGGCAGTCCGTCCCTGTGTGTCTGGCTATCACCATTGTTGTCTTTGGACAAGCTTTCCACAAATTTAGCCGCCTCCCCTGGAGAAGAAAACGATTCCACCCCACCACCGGGTTCGAAGATCCTGAGAATGGCGGGAAACATCAAAGAGAACCGAATGCGTTTCTGGACCAGTAGAGAGCACACCGTGCTAAAAGCCCGCCGCTTACGTGTAACCTCAGCCGAGTAATCTCCAAACATTAAGATTCTGCTGCCTCGCACTCTCACTTGTGCCGATGACCTTCGGTAGGCCTGTAACACATTCGTTTTATCCACATAGTCCAGGTACTTCACAATGACTGGTCGCGGTCGTGCTGGGGCGCCATCTTGGGTCACACTTCCCATCGGTCCCACTCTATGAGCTCTCTCCGCTCTCAGCGGAGCTGGCAATCCCAGCGCCTGAGGCAACTCCATCGCACACAACTTTAGCAGCTGGCCTGCTGGTATAGACTCTGGGAGCCCAATAATACGTAAATTGCTCCTCCTCGAGCGATTCTCCAGGTCATCCACTTTATCAACCAGCTGTAGATTGCAAGCTATCACCTTCTTCACCTCCTCCTGTGTTCCCGCTAGCTCATCCTCCAATAAACTGAACCGTTGTTCCAAATCGTTAATTCGTTCCGCCTGAGCTGAAACATCCGACTGAATTTGGTGCAATAATTTCGACACCGTCGCCTCCAGAGAAGCTGTGATATCTGGGGCTATAAGTTTCGCTACTTCCCTGGCCAAGACTCGACATGAAATGTCCATATTGTGAAACATAGTCTCAGGCTCACCTTCTTCCACTTCTGGCTGCACCAGAGGAGGTTGTGATGCCGAGCGCGAGCTCGTACTCCTCGTGTTCCTGGCCGGCTCAGGCGCCATTTTCCCCAGCGGCAGCATGTCGTCAGTCTGCATGGCCTGTGATTTTAATCCTGGGGTCCCGGTTTTCACCAGATATCTCTCCATACGCCGGAGAGACGCCTGTACGTAGGGTTGTCGGCCAGCAGCCTCAGGTCAGGTATCAAAGCCTCGGGACCCGGGTTTTTGAGTCGGGTTAACGGAGCTCTCCTTACTCGCGTCTACTCATGTGCGCGCCGGAACCGGAAGTCCTATGCCGATTTTAATTCTTGTGGGTATACCAAAATAAAATGTTTTACTTGGATGGTTATCCTGAGGTGCTGCTCTATGTTTGTGATAACCTCTCATGTGGAAATTATACATCTGATCGGGTGGAGCAACAAGTGTCAGTTTAACCTCCTGCAGGAAAACACGCATCATTCTGCGCTAACTATGTCATGCTGAAAGAAGGAGCTCTGAGGAGGAATCTACGTGGTAATGCGTATAGGACTTAAATGTTTGAAGGGGACTCGGGCTGTACCCACACTTACGTGCCCAAGTATATTGAGAGGTGACCGTAGTTGTTTGCTAAATTACTGCAACTGTAGAAAACGACATACTGTCGATTTTTACACTAACAGTAAGCGCTGGGGACCATCCGACTATAAATGGATTTGAGCAGGTTGACTTATTCATAAATAATTAAAAATACAATAAATGTCTAATTCAATATAAAATCTGTAAAAATAAAAAATAAAAAAAATAACCGACTCCTTTTGAGCTGCGGTGTGTGTTGGGTGAATAATAAAGCCAAATATTCAAGGAAGAGCTGGGTTTATTCTTTCTAGTTTTTAAACTTTTACTTCAGAATTGTGGACTAGGTTTCTACAACTGCGGACACCGATCTTACTATATAGATCATGTCGCATTATGCTACATCTCTCTTTTAAAACATTTAAATAAGAGTGCTAACCTCCAGTAGTTCTTCCAGACACAACTTCCAATACAGCATCATTCATGTCGTATTTTTCATGAGGCACCAGGAAACGTAACAGCTGAAGAAAAAGGAAAAAATAAAATTAAAGAATTTGAATGGGACTAAAGCTCCCATGTACAGCCCATGGCCTGACCATTCTGTACTGCCCCAATGAGTACGCACCTGTTTGTCTCATATTTATTATACTAGAAGGGGTAGTCCGGTTTCAGCAAATAAAACGTAATCATGATAAACTCGAGTATTACATAGCGTGCTAAGTAGTCCTCGACATTCATGAGCTGCGGATAACCCCGCCCACCTGTCGTTGATTGGCAGTTTTCTCCTTATGCACAGTATGGGTAGAAAGCCGTCAATCAGTGGCGGAAGGGCAGGGTTAGCCACAGCTCATAAATAGGATTGTCTCGTGCTGCAGGAGAAAATCGGGATTTTATGAAAATCAAAATATTTTATAGTAAGTAACAGCTGGAATCAGGTGGTCTGTCACTACTTTAATCTGCCGTCAGATAGGTCCACATAAACCTAGTGACAGATTCCCTTTATAAACAATGATGGACACACCAACTTCAAGGCTGTCTGTCACCAAACAAAACCTTTTATTTTTGGTCATCTATAAGATGCCCTAATGCAAATAAGCTATCTGCTCCCACTAAAAGGTCAACTGATACTCTGATCAACTCATTGAAAAGTGAAACAGCAAGGAGCCTAAGCAGGTTTTTATTTCAGTCAGTAGAGGTAGCTCATTGTAGTGGTATTCCCAACATAAACATTTATGGCATACCCACGAGATATGCCATAAATGTCTGATAGATGCAGGTCCCAAATCTGGGATCCGCACCTACTGTATATGGTGGACGGGGGTTCATCACAAGTTCCTGGAATCTGCGGCCAGTGGCTACTTAACCAGGCAAAAGGGGGGGGGGGGGTTCGGCTGACCCCCATTCTCTAGGTCGTTGTGATCCCATTTATGGCGTAAATGTCTAAGTTGGGAATACCCCTTTAATGTTTTTATTCACTATTTGTTTCATTGGTTGTAATGCATTTCCATGGTAATATTTTCCCGTATTATACAGCTACACACAATATGTTTTGCTCAATAGAATAGTTATAATAATTATTAAGCCTTCAATACTCAACTTAAAGACTATGTACACCTTTAACAAGGAAAACATTATTGATCACATATGCTAGTAGTATAAAAAGTTGCAGTTTACAATATGCTCCTAGTTTCAGACTTTTCTCATGTTGCCATGTGCTTTCCAGTAATTCATACTGGATGTTAGTTCAGGATGACGCTGCATACAATAGAACTCATGAACCAGCACAGTTTCATTCCTAAATGGTATGTTCCCACAGGTCGGATACGCAGTGTAAAAATATGCAGCACATCCGACCTAGAACCCGCAGGGAATTCCAGGTCTAAAAGCTGCACCAAATAGTGGTGCAGATTTTCGTCTGGAATCGCGGGTGCGGAAAACAGAGGAAAAATAATAATACTTACCACACTGGCGCTATAGTGAAGCATCCCTCTGTTCTCCATGCAGCCCGGCCTCCTGTGATGACGCTGCTGATCATTTAACTGCTGCAGCCTGTGATTGGCTGCAACAGTGACATGGGATGAAACGTCATCCCAGGAAGACGGGCTGCACGGCGAACAGCTTGGAAGAAATGGAGACGTTGCTATGACTTTTTTTGCGGCGGAATTGCAGTGCTTCCGACGCAAAAATCCCAGCATTTTATATTTGTTGTGGGCATTTGTTGTGGATAAACCGCAACAACAAAAAACGCACTGGATAGGCCATCAATATTTATGTCCTGGAAAACCCCTTTATTAAGAAATGAGTATGACATTACCACACCTCTTCCTGCAAATTATTTATGTTTCGGATCATAGAATCCTTTTCTTCCTGCAGCAACTCTTCCTCCTCCCTAGAGTTTTGGTCTATAAAGAATAAAAATTATTGTCTTATTGCATTATAGAAATAATAAAATCTACAAATCAGCCGCAAAAGAACTAAAACTAATGAGATTATTTAATTGCTTCCTCTTTGGCAGACAGGCACTTCCACTATAGAAACATACAGGAAAACGGATGCCTGGGATGAAGAATAATAATATGTGCAAGACAAGTTGATTCCTCTTGGGAGTGACTAAGTGGGTTGTCTCATAAAACGAAGTTTGGCCGACAATCAGTTGATCGTCGTATGTCCAACTTTTTCTAACTCACAGCGATTAGTTGTTATCGCTTGGGAAAGTTGCAGGAGAAATGTAGTATTAGATGCCCGCCATTGAGACGAATGGCGAACCATTTAATACATGGTCGGCCGTGTTCGCCTCTAAATGATTCCGAGCTGTGGACATTCCTGACATCTAATAGGGCATATGGAAAGGGATTGCCTACATGAGACAACCCCTTTAATACACTATATAAAGCAAGTTAAAGACTATTAACTCCTACGCAACCAATTTTTTTTTCTCCAATACATACAAAAACAAAAAATTAAGCAAATAGTTTATCATAAATGTCCTGCAGTCATACTCCCATATGTTCCCTACTTCTTTCTAACATACATTCAGTAGGTCAACAAGAAGTAGGGGAGAGATAGAAGAGAGTATGATTGCAGGCTCAGACTACACATGGTTTGTTTGTTGTCTGTTACCATAGAAACCTGTAGATCTCCAAAGCAGCTATAGACACAAATTGGTTGGAAAGTTTTAATAAAGAACATGCTTCATGTTTTATTTTAGATGCATTGGAGCAAAAAAAATAAAAGAAAATTTGGTTGCAAAAGGTGAACATAACCTTTAGAGGGGTTTTCTCATCAGAGACATTTATGACATATCCACAAGATATGTCATAAATGTCAGAAAGATGCAGGTACCACCTCTGGGACCCGCACCTATCACTAGAACGGGTGCTGTGGCTGACGCGTGTGATTCCCGACCACGAATTGCGGAAACAGCGTAGCTCGCTGAGCTAAGCTGTTTCCTTAAGTCCCATAGAACTGAACAGTACTTACGGAAACAGGGTAGGTCGCACGATACACTGCTTCCGTAACTGCCATTCACTACTATGGGAGTTATGGAAACAGCGTAGCCCAGCGAGCTACACCGTTTCCATAATTCATGGTTGGAAATCACACGCTTCAGCCACAAAACAGAGCAGTAGGATGGGGTTTAGTGTGCCCCGTTCTAGAGATAGGTGCGGGTCCCAGAGGTGGGACCCGCATCTATCTGACATTTATGACATATTCTGTTGATATGTCAAATATGTCTCTGATGGGAAAATAGGTCTTTTATTAGAAAATTTATTCAGGAGGGGAATAATTTGTTTTACCTAAATTCTTCCTTCATAAAATGCAAATGGTGACCTTTTTATTGTATTACATGTGTTTAAAGAAAAATATTATTATCCTGCAGTGATGTAATACTTACATACCCTGGACCACTTTCACTAGTGAGAGGCACATAAAGTACTAGTTAAAATGACAAGCAAGTAAAATGTGTGGTCAGATTCATTTTGAAGGAATGCAAGTAACTGTAATTGAGAATTATGGTTGGCAGATCCGCTGACAGTTCTGGGCAGAGAAGAAAGATGCCAACCATTCGACTAACGAAATATTCGAGAGGCAAAATTGATCTAGATGTAATGCACCTTGTAGGGAATTAGATACACCCGGTTTATGTACATGGAAAACTTACCAGCAAACATGGCTTCCAACTCTCTGACTTCACTTTCTGCTTCCTGGATCTTGTGAAGCAGTGCGCTGAGCGAGGACAATTCAGTATGCCGCTGGGTTGCGGCCTTGCGCTCCTCCTCTTTTAAAGTAAGATTTAATGTCTGACTTAGCTCTCGGTGTTCTGCGATCAATGACTGCAAGTAGTGCTGCAATGTCTTGTTTTGCCACAGAGCGCCAAAGCCTTGAGAACAGGATCGTCTTGACTGATGTCCATAAAGGCTTAAAGACGGGCATGCATTCCTGCTGAACTGTGATCCCACAGTAAGCTGCACTGTGATAGGCTTAGAACACAGTCTCCGCAATACATAATTAGGGGAACATGTACGGAGACCGGGCACACGGCTCCTCCATAAAGCAACAACTGACAGACGCTTCATGGTGACATTTCTTGTAACTCCTGAAGTAAAAGAAAATGACAGATTTTTAATAAGTCAGATATGGCTTACAAAGTGTAGCTGTACATTGGGTCTTATTTGCAGAATATTTTGCAACCAATCACTGGCCTCAGCGGTGATCCTAGAAGCATGTACAGCATGAAACCGCCGAGGCCAGTGATTGGCTACAACCGTTATGTGGAAGTATGACACATTATTGCTGCTGGAAAAATAAACATGGACCGGTGGGAACCACCACAGCACCGGCGCTGCAGCGGTAGGGGGATTTAGGACGTGAGTAACCGGTGTTTTTTATTTTACAACATTTACTGCCGTTTTATTTATAAAACTCAAACAAATCCTTTAAGTAAAAAACATAATTTATAAAATTTTGCCATGATAAATGCAACTAAACCTACAGTGTTATAAAAAATAAAAAGGCGCAAGCTCTATGTCAGGCCTGTGCTCCAGATTTGGAATGACAAGATTCTCGGGGAGATTTATCAAAGCTCGTGAAAAGGAAAAAGGGAGCAGGTGACTATAACAACCAATCAGATTCCTTTGGAAAAATTAAGTAAGAAATCTGATTGGTTGCTACGGGCTACTCTTCTACTTTTCCTTTGCACCAATTTTGATCAATCTTACCCTCTGTCTTTCAAAACGGACTATCACGCCTCATGCCATGGTTTTTAAGCAGCTTGGAAAAGGAGCACAGATCTAGTAATGAATATAAAGGACATCAGCACTCCACAAGCGTCATGCATTCAAACTAGTGCAGGGAAGGGTAACAACCAATCAAGTCATTGCTTTCATTTTTCAATCTGCTTTAGATAAAGGAAAGAATGATCTGATTGGTTGACTAGTCGTTAAATGCTCAAGCTTTTGCCTGCACTTAGACGTTCTAAGTCTGTAACTCCTGCTTCACATGTACAAGAGATCGGTGCACACATTCTAGCCGGCGGAAAGAAACAGACACTAGGAGAGCGGTCAGCACCTGCCTGTGTGGAAGATGCGACTCCAACGTTTGCGGATAGCGTAGATCACCCGCTGTCAACCGGCAAACTCTGAGGTCACAGCATAAAGACTCCAACTCCCAGAATACATAGGGAAGAAAAACTCTCACTACGGAAGCCGAGAAATGTCAGATTCCGATATACAGACTAATACACCATGGTACATGACGATGTCCGAACCAATCTGTAGATGCATACGGACTACCCTTTAACAGCAATTTAGCTATATAGATTGTGAGGTTACAGAGTGACTACATCACGAGTGAATGAGCGTAGAGAGAACGGAACACGTCACTTGCGTGCGCTCCGGAGTCATCGCTAGTCGCGGCAGGCGCATGCGCATTTAGTCGTCTTGTAGTGCGGCTTCGGAGAGAGGAGGATTCTTCCTGGAGACCCCCGAAAGGGGCGGGCGGAGCACGGAGCCATCATGCCGGTAGTCATCCTCCCCCCCAAGGAGAACAACCTCTTTAAGAGGATCCTGGTGAGAGCCCTAGCCCGCAGAGCTCACATTCTAATCCTTTGTAGTCTTTTTGTACAGTGGGCTGTCACCCACTAGCATTGTAGACATATTAATGCCTGAGTGCAATTCAGTGACAGCAAGCTTTCACTCCCGGGTACTACATCTCCCAACATTTGCCCACGCTGAGCTCAAGCACTTTTAGTGAATATGCTGGTATGACAAGTAGAATGAAGTCTCCTATGTCAACAGGAAAAAAAAAATAATCAACCCATTAATGGAAATCTGACAACCCCAAATAGGAAATATCTAGAAATACATAACTTGAAAATGGTAACGGCTTGTTCACAACCTGCAGATTTTTCATGGATTTTGTAATCCAAAACCAGAAACGGAAGCTAAACATTAGAAATATATAGGTCTGCTGTCCTGGATTCAATTGTGGTTTTGGCTTAAAAAAAGGCATGCAAAATCTGTACTGTGTGAATAAGGCCTAATAGGCTGGATTCACCCGGGATAGAAATGCTGCAGATTCACCTCAGCATGCATCAAAAACCGCAGTGAACATCCGGAACAGAAGAAGCATGCCACGTATATGAAAATCTGCAGCGTGCTCTGATTTCCGTCTGGTAAATGTTCAGCAGCATGTGGATGGGATTTGTTCATATCTCACCCACGTGGCTGCGACTGTAATCCACAGCATGTCCGCCCATGTGAATCCAGCCTCCGGGGTATGTACACACAGTGTATTACAGTAGCAACAAAGTGGGGGAGACTGAACAAATCTTATCCCCCTGCTGCAGAGGAAAAAACGCAGAAAACACGTGCATGAAGTGACCTGCGGTGCATGTTCTCAATCTGCAGCGTGTCAGTTTCTTTTGGGAAAACGCTGCAGAATTTCCGGACAGAAAATGCACTTGTTGCTGAAATTGGAGCAGGAAATCCGCACCTAATAATAGTGCAGTTTTTTAGGTGCGGATTTTACATTTTGATGCGGGAATAAATGCGGATTTTGGTCAGATACAATTCCCACGTGGAAACGCAAGATAAATTGACATGCAGCCGATTTTAAAATGCGCACCGCAGATCAAAAAAAACTTGACGTGTAGATGAGATGTCTTGAAATCCCATTTACTTTGCTGGTACTGAATTACGCTTCAGATTTCCCGCACAAAAATACATGTGGCAAATCCACACGTAATAATCATCGTGTTCATTTGGCCTAAAAGGTAACTCCAATCCCGGCCGTTGCAGCGGGATGTAGGCTATATTACAACCTGCGGATGGCGCGTTCACAGGTCCTGTGCCATTCACTGCGCATACTGTAAGCTCTATTGCGGTTAATAGACCACAATTAGGGCCTAAGGCTACGCCCATGTGCATGAATCGGTTACAAGAAGATAATTGCATGATAATTACTTAATGTGAATAGGTGTAACGACTGAACGTCTGTTTATAAAGCGCTCGTTGATCGTACAAATAATTGTTTGTGCAAATAAAAGACTAATGATTAGTAACATGTTCTGAGATTGCAGCAAATAAACTTGAATCATTTGATAACCATCAGGTAACATTGTTGACTAGGCAACCAAACGTTGTATTTTTAACAATTATTGAGACAAAAACGTTGTGTATAAATATTTGTCTGGAATCGCTATTTGATCGCTTACGGTAATTCTATCAACAATCGCTAATACGAATGTCTGCTCATGTAATGGACCTTTAAGGTCAGAATTCTGCTGGTTTCCGGTTACCAGAAAGCAACTTGTACATGACATGCACCAAATTTATGACAATTTTACTTTGATGTAACTGTATTTGGCTGTGTTTTTAGAACACCCTTTTTCAATGTATGTCTAGTCTTACCATCATGAGGCTGGTGTATAAAATGGCATGAATTAGGCCCCATGCACGCGACCATAAAAAATCTCTGTAATTACAGACCCATTCAGTTCTATTGGCCGTGGATACCTTTCCGTATCGCTACGGATAGTTGTCCGTGCCGTAGAACAGTGCCGGGAATTATGGGGCATGTCCTATTTTTCCTATTTTACGGGCCGAAAACGCAGACTGCGGCCGTCGGCTGCCAGCCGTGCCAACAATTGCGGGCAGTGATTACGGGCACGTCCGTGTACATGAGGCCTTAGGCCCCATGCACATGACCGTATTTTCAGCGATCCTGCAAATTATGTCTCCAACAGGTTACCGAGCAACGCTTCCGTAAATACGGACGGTTTACGGATGCACATCCGTAGCCATCCGTATTTACGGACGCTCCTATAGGCTTCTATGGGAGAGTCCGTTCCGTAATTACGGACAAGAATAGGACAGGTTCCATCATTTTTTTTTTCAGCACGAACACACATCCTTAAAAGTACTGAAAGGTGTCCGTGGCCAATAGAAATGAATGGGTCCGTATTTACGGACGAAATATACGGTCGTGTGCGTAGGGCCTTAGACCACAGCCTTACAAAACTGCACTAAAACGGCATGTGTGATTCCAGCATAAAGCGGACAATAAAAAAGACACAATATATTTATCTTTGCTTTACTAACGTCGTTTCTTTTTCCGTTTTTAGAAATGCTATGAACAAAAACAGTATAAGAATGGACTGAAATTTTGTAAGATGATTCTCTCAAATCCCCGATTTGCAGAACATGGAGGTGAAATGCTAGACTGACACCCTGACATGCTGCTTTAACACGTGCAATGTTTCCTCATAACTTTTATAATCCTGTTACATTATATTACTATTAAAATGACAAAAAATGATGTTCTGTGTTGGATTACCAAGAAGCTTAAAGGGGTTTTCCCATCAGGGACATTTATGACATGTCCACAGGATATGTCATAAATGTCAGATAGATGCAGGTCCCACTCGTGGGACCCGCACCCATCTCTAGAACGGGGCCCCCTAAACCCTGTTCTACCACTCTTTATTCCCGATGAAGCGTGTGATTTACTACTATGTTAGATGAAAACAGCGTATCTCAATGAGCTACGCTTTTTCTGTAAGTCCCATAGTAGAGAGTGGGAGTTATGGAAACAGCGTAGCTCACATGCTACGCTGTTTCCGTAACTGGCATTCACTACTACGCTGTTTTCATCTAACATGGTCGGATATCACACGCTTCAGCGGGAACACAGCCGTAGAACGTGGTTTAGGGGGCCCCATTCTAGAGATAGGTGCGGGTCACAGAGGTGGGACCGCATATCCTGTGGATGTGTCATAAATGTCCCTGATGGGAAAGCCCCTTTAAAGCATGCTTGCCCACTCTCTTGGAATGTACAAGAGATCACCTGGTAGAGCATGCAAGTCTCACACAGCCAGAAGTCTATCCGACAACAGCAGATCAGACATAACCTTCCAGTGCTGGTCTCTGATGAAAGATCAGAAGTGACATCAGAGCGGCCGCTCTTTATATTCCTCACGTGTCACTTTCTGGCTAGAGAAGAGAATTGAGGAAACCTGATGAAAAAGGTCTGTTCACACGTGTTCATACTGCAAATCTGACGTGCAAATTCAATTCAAGATTGTTACATCTGTCACAGATGTGCAGCACATCTGCACATGTATAAACCCCATTGTCATTCAATGGGGGTAATCCTCGGCTTCTTCATGCGGAATGCTACTTTCCTTGATTGATTTTTTTTTTCCCGTGGTGTGGACAAAAATCCATACAGGAGTTTTCTGTAGCATGTGAACAGGGTTGTGGATACCCCAGTGACATGCATGGGATGAGGATTATCATCAGATTTAACGTGGATTTTAGTCCGACACATGTAAACGGAGCCTAACTGAAGACAGGTCTAATTGAAGTCAATAAAGTCCTTAACGGAGTCTCATTACAATTATTCTGTAAAATGAAACACAGAGAAAAATAGTTGTGTGAACAGAGCCTTAAAAAGGGGTTGTCCAGGAATGGACAACTGATGACCTATCCACAGGATAGGTCATCCGTATATGATTGGTGGGGGTCCGACACCCAAACCCCGCATCGGTCAACTGCTCCGGCTGCCTCCGGGCACCAGATGTCCATGCCAGAAGCAGATGGCTCCGGCCACAGAATAGTGGCTGCAGTACTGCAGCTCTGCGCTTATTCAAGCGAATAGGAGCAGAGTTGCTGTTTTACAGCATGGCCGCTATGAAGTGGTTGGAGCCATCTACTTCTGGCTCTGAATACTGCGTACCCTGCATAACATCTGGCAGCTGATCAGTGCGGGGTCCGAGTATCGGAACCGCGTCGATCATATACTGTTGACCTATACTGTGGATAGGTCATCCGTTGTTGGTGCCTGGACAACCCCTTTAATATTGAGGAATATGAAATTCAGTGTTTGATCTTAACCGTTTCTTTATTTTTCACAGAAACACTGGCCATGAAAGGATTGACATTGAATTGTCTGGGAAAGAAAGAAGAAGCGTATGAATTTGTGCGGAAAGGTCTACGCAATGATGTTAAGAGTCATGTCTGTATCCTTTTGATCATTTTTTACTTGTTTGTTAGGATGGGGCTACAATAAACTTCTACAAAATCCTCCTTAAGAAATTATTCAATTGCCAGTGACTGTTTTATACACGGGCAGTTGTAGTAAATGATCTTATCCCCCCAAGTATTCTAGAATCCTATATAGATAGTTCTAGGCCAGGAAATCAATATTCTTAATTGAGGACCTGCTAAGATTCCTTCTTAACCGTATTCGGTCAATTTAATTGATGCTGATCTATCCCTTTATAAACGAACATAAGCTGCTAGAGGGAAACCTATTATAAAGTTGGGACCCCTGGCTTAATGCTGAAACTTTACTCATGTAATATTCTATGTAATTTGTGTGATGGCTGTGTGAATGTACACCGATAATATATTCCCAAATGGGATAATGTAATATTGATTGTTACTGTTCCACAATACATTAGTATGTTTAAATTCACAATTTGAATTTTACCTGGTGATGTATGATTGATCTAAAACAAGTTTATTGTTAACTTAAAAATGGAAAAATAAAAACGATAAAAAAATAAAATAGGGGGGATCCTGCAAAAAAAGTATGCCGTACAGTAGGGCTGGGTAATTAAAAGGAAAAAACAAACCGCGATTAAGCAAAAATTATTCAACATCATCTTGTGGATTTCGGTTTTATCAATAATCTTTTCCCATTTTAAACTGTATCTGCATCTTCAGGACGCAGATACAGTTGGATCCAGTGGTAGATCAGGGGACCGTAAGGTCCCTGCTCTACCATTCACTCTGTATCGCCGGAGGCGAGGCAGTGACGTCATTGCGCCTGTCTGCGCCGTGCCGCACAGACCAGAGGAGCAGAGGGATCTCCTCCACTTGTCGTTGGAACAGGGTTAGGTGAGTATTTAGGATGCGGGGCAGCTATGGGGGCATTATATAACATGGGGACAGCTATGGGGGACTTTATACTGTATGGAGGGCAGTTATGGGGGCATTATCCTGTGTGGTGGCAGGTATAGGGGCATTATATTGTGTGGAAGTCAGTAATATGGTCATTCTGTGTAGAGGCAGCTATGGGGGCATTGTACTGTGGGGGAAGTTATGCGGCATTATACTGTGTGGAGGGCAGTTATGGGGGCATTATACTGTATGAAGGGCAGTTATGGGTGGTATATATTACTGCCTGAGCTGAACGATTAAAATAAGTTTATTTAGATATGTCTTAAAATGGGCCCTTAAAGCCAAAATAACAGGCTCAATCAAATGGTCAGCAGCAGAGACATAGCCTAGAAGGCAAAAGATACTATCCACCCACAGACCAGTCTCTCCTATTATTATATATTCGCTGAACCCTAATGATAGATTAGTAATAGCGCCGTACCACGCTACACCTTGCGCTCTACTGCGCTAGTCCGGCTCTTAAAGCCACGTATAATGATGTGGTCAGCAATAAGGTCAAGACCTCCAATATTCGGTAACAAGCACCCTGTTGCAAGATCACTGACCAGAATTCACTAAATGTTTAATTGTTAGTTATTATGCTATATCGTTAATCCTACGCGTTTCAGAACCACCGTTACTGGTGGAACATCATCAGGGATTATTAGTGTTACACGATAGTATTTAGTATAGCTGCCGGATCGCACGGTTGTGTGCATTCATGAACCTCCCGGCTCGAGCACGATCAAGATATAATGGTCGCACACGAGCCGGCGAGGTGCCGGTCTTATAAAGAGCTAGGGCCCTCCTCCAATACTGACATACCCCCGGCGTACCACCAATCCACATCCGACACGTCACTCATAACCTGTCAGGATTGTGGCACGCCTCCCTTTATCGGCAGCCAATAAGGTATAGATATGACTACTAGCGTCCCTAGTAACGCTGGAGATCCGAGAAGCGGATCTATTACTCAATAGGGGATAAAATACTCAGAATGGGAGCAGAGCCCTGTACAGAAGACAATGTGCCGGCAATCCAGCACATATCCCCGCGCTATTACCAGATCACAGCGTTCACCGAGTGCACGGCATTGAATCGTCCAATGACACCATGGTTGCGTCCCGTTGTTATAACGACCAGCCGGGCACATACAAATTCCAGTGTAGTTATCAATTGTTAGAGGAGTACATTCATAGCAATGGGCAGGTTTCAGGTAAGTATCACTGCTACTAGTCAATATATAGATGTCAATACTCCAAAGACATATATTAACAATGGGCTAGATGCAACCCTTCACATCGATACGCGTTGTCCTCAATACTTCACACCTACTAGAGTGTACTCATTACTCTATCAAAGTGGTACACATCTATAGTGAAAAGTGAAATCCCATGACTTTCAATGATAATAATGCATCCATCACTCATCCTTTCAATAGTATGATTATAAAAATAGTTCCTATCAAGGACTCCGATTAGCCTCACATCATATATGATGAACGAGATAGGCTCAACCAGACTGTGATTCAGGGGTACAAAGATTTCTAGACGATAACTTAGAGTTCTGGATGACACTACGGTGTCACAGGAAACAGGCATACGAAATTTGTTCATTCAGGCCCAGGGGAGCAATGGTGCGCAGTCGAAAAATCCACTGCGCTTCCTTTTGAAGGATAATTTTATTCATATCACCTCCTCTCATAGTAGGTCTCAAATATTCAATGCCTTGGAATCTGAGAGAGGAACTATCCCCATTATGAAATTCCCATATGTGACGAGATATCGGGGTATCCTCCTTCCTTCTGCAATCCCCTATATGATCCCGGATCCTCCTCCTGAACTCTCTGATGGTTTTTCCGATATACTGAATTCCGCATATACAGGTAATCATATACACAATGCCCTTTGTTCGACAATTGATATAGGTCCTATTCTCAAAAGTTCTTCCCGTACTCATACTCTTGAACGTCGTGCCACATTGAATAGAGGCACACGCCTTACACGATCCACATCTATATGTCCCTTTGAGGTTACTATTAAGCCATGTAGTGGAAGAGTCCTGTCTACCCATGTGGCTATGTACCACATGATCCTTGACATTCCTACCCCTCCTGTACGTAATAAGGGGAGAATGTCCCACCAGTTTTCCAATATCCGGATCAGCCTCTAGAATCCCCCAATAGCGTTGGAGGATTTCTCTTACCTCCGAACTAGCTGAGTCAAACGTTCCAATAACTCTGATGGTATTGTCATCGCTTTGCTTCGGTCTAGGATTCAATAAGTCATCACGATTACAGCCTAGGGCATTCTGATAGGCCCCTCTTAAGATATGCCTCGGGTATCCTCTATTAATGAACCTGTTTTCCAGTTCACCTGCTGATATTTTAAAGTCAGATACAGTGGAGCAGTTTCGTCGTGCCCTCAAGTATTGACCCTTTGGAATTCCCCGTTTTAGGTTCATAGGGTGACAGCTCTCCCATCTAAGCAAACTATTTGTGGCCGTCTCTTTACGAAACATGTTGGTATGAATATTGCCACCCGCGGCCTTGGATATCACTATATCCAGAAATTTTATTTTATTCACACTAATCTCTGATGTGAAGAACAGACCTTTATCATTTACATTAAGTATTGCAACGAATTCCTCAAACTCAACCTGGGTCCCTTTCCATAGTATTAAAATGTCATCAATGAATCTTATCCATAGTATGATATGCGATACCCATTGTTCCATTTTTTCACTAAAGACACACAACTCTTCCCACCAACCCAGGTATAAGTTTGCATACGTGGCTCCCCATCGCCACTCCCCTGAGTTGGTGGTAATATTTCTGGTCAAATAGGAAGAAATTGTGCTCAAGAACAAATTTAAGAAGAGAGATAACAAATTCATTGTGAGCTGCAAATTGAGTTCCTTTCCCCCTAAGAAAGTGTTGAATTGCTAGACATCCCTGATCGTGTGGGATAGAGCTATACAATGCCTCAACATCTAGGGAGGCCAGTAGAACGTCCTGTTCACATCTAATGCCATCCAACTTCCTTAGAGCGTCCATCGTATCCCTAATGTATGACGGGAGTGACTCCACAAATGGTCTTAGAATCCTGTCAATATACAGGCTGGCATTTTGCGATAGACTATTGATGCCGGAGACAATTAGTCTACCCTTTAATGGTTCCAGCCCTTTATGGATTTTTGGCAAACCATAAAAGGTAGCAATTTGGGGAAAATCAATTAACATAAATCTCATCTCCTTATCACTGATAAGATCCAAAGTTTTAGCAGGACCTACAATACCCTTCAATTGGTTTTTGAAGATAGTAGTCGGATCTGACTGTAGCACCCTGTAACACTGTTTGTCCTGTAATATTTTGTGACACATTGCCTTATATTTGATCCGGTCCATGACCACAATATTCCCGACCTTATCGGATGGTTTGATAATAATACTGTCATCATTCTCCAGCGATCTAAGTCCTGCCACTTCCTCTCTGGTTGTATTGAACCGGCCACATTTAGAGTTATCTAATAACCGGAGTTGATCCTCCACTACCTTGACAAACACATTGGTTCGGGGTATTGTCATTGAGGCGCAAATTTACTAGAAGGAACCCTTAGATCCGTGAATGGACCTTTACCTTCCTCCCTTTGGCCTTCTTCCCATAACCCCTCCAATAGTCTGAGATCAGGAAGTTCATCCTCCGTTAGACCTAGCTCAAGACACTTGCGTCTATCATGTGTCCTAAAAAATGTTTTCCATTTTAATTTTCTACCAAATAAATTTAGGTCCTTCACCCATGTGAATAGGTCAAATCTACCTGTTGGGACAAATGATAGACCCCTCTTGAGTATGGCCACCTCATCCTTTGATAAGACACGTGAGGACAGGTTGATAACCTGGGATTCCTCATCCCTACTCGAGCTAGACCTTATAGTTCTCTCCTGTCCCTCAAGAGGTATTCTGAGATGGGGTGGCTTTTGGCTAAAAAACCAGCCCCCCTAGTAGGACCTTTGCCCCTCCCTCTACCTCTTGAATTCCGGCAGTTAACAAAAATTTATAAGGACCACATAAGAGCTTGGTGGGAAATTCAGACACTAGAGACATATATTAAAAATCAAATTGTTCCGAGGGGACTGAGAATCTCTCTAATACCAGCAGCGAGGATTAGATCACCGGAACTCCTGAAAAAGTGGGAAAAGGAGTCCATAGAATCCTCTCTGAGATTTATGAATATTTTATTAGAGGAGGAGAAAAGGTGTATTACTAAAAGTAGTCAAGAACTTAAAGATAGTATAATTTCTGCACAGAGATTCGCAAGTAACCTTGAATATGAGAGGAAAGAAAGTACCTTACAATTGGCAGTAGAGAAATTTACAGGACATATAAAGGAGAGGAAGCACTTTCAATTTGTACGCGACACCCTTGACTTCAAGGAGGGGAGGGTGTTCGATTATAGTGCTAGATTGACAGCACCACATGACCTTGACACTGACATTTCTTCATCAGAGCAAGAATGCTCAAACTCTGAATTAGGTAGAAACCATCAAAGAAGACAAAGAGGTGGGATGGGACAGAACCGTTACCCTACTCGGGTTAATTCAAGAGGTAGAGGGAGGGGCAAAGGTCCTACTAGGGGGGCTGGTTTTTTAGCCAAAAGCCACCCCATCTCAGAATACCTCTTGAGGGACAGGAGAGAACTATAAGGTCTAGCTCGAGTAGGGATGATGAGGAATCCCAGGTTATCAACCTGTCCTCACGTGTCTTATCAAAGGATGAGGTGGCCATACTCAAGAGGGGTCTATCATTTGTCCCAACAGGTAGATTTGACCTATTCACATGGGTGAAGGACCTAAATTTATTTGGTAGAAAATTAAAATGGAAAACATTTTTTAGGACACATGATAGACGCAAGTGTCTTGAGCTAGGTCTAACGGAGGATGAACTTCCTGATCTCAGACTATTGGAGGGGTTATGGGAAGAAGGCCAAAGGGAGGAAGGTAAAGGTCCATTCACGGATCTAAGGGTTCCTTCTAGTAAATTTGCGCCTCAATGACAATACCCCGAACCAATGTGTTTGTCAAGGTAGTGGAGGATCAACTCCGGTTATTAGATAACTCTAAATGTGGCCGGTTCAATACAACCAGAGAGGAAGTGGCAGGACTTAGATCGCTGGAGAATGATGACAGTATTATTATCAAACCATCCGATAAGGTCGGGAATATTGTGGTCATGGACCGGATCAAATATAAGGCAATGTGTCACAAAATATTACAGGACAAACAGTGTTACAGGGTGCTACAGTCAGATCCGACTACTATCTTCAAAAACCAATTGAAGGGTATTGTAGGTCCTGCTAAAACTTTGGATCTTATCAGTGATAAGGAGATGAGATTTATGTTAATTGATTTTCCCCAAATTGCTACCTTTTATGGTTTGCCAAAAATCCATAAAGGGCTGGAACCATTAAAGGGTAGACTAATTGTCTCCGGCATCAATAGTCTATCGCAAAATGCCAGCCTGTATATTGACAGGATTCTAAGACCATTTGTGGAGTCACTCCCGTCATACATCAGGGATACGATGGACGCTCTAAGGAAGTTGGATGGCATTAGATGTGAACAGGACGTTCTACTGGCCTCCCTAGATGTTGAGGCATTGTATAGCTCTATCCCACACGATCAGGGATGTCTAGCAATTCAACACTTTCTTAGGGGGAAAGGAACTCAATTTGCAGCTCACAATGAATTTGTTATCTCTCTTCTTAAATTTGTTCTTGAGCACAATTTCTTCCTATTTGACCAGAAATATTACCACCAACTCAGGGGAGTGGCGATGGGGAGCCACGTATGCGAACTTATACCTGGGTTGGTGGGAAGAGTTGTGTGTCTTTAGTGAAAAAATGGAACAATGGGTATCGCATATCATACTATGGATAAGATTCATTGATGACATTTTAATACTATGGAAAGGGACCCAGGTTGAGTTTGAGGAATTCGTTGCAATACTTAATGTAAATGATAAAGGTCTGTTCTTCACATCAGAGATTAGTGTGAATAAAATAAAATTTCTGGATATAGTGATATCCAAGGCCGCGGGTGGCAATATTCATACCAACATGTTTCGTAAAGAGACGGCCACAAATAGTTTGCTTAGATGGGAGAGCTGTCACCCTATGAACCTAAAACGGGGAATTCCAAAGGGTCAATACTTGAGGGCACGACGAAACTGCTCCACTGTATCTGACTTTAAAATATCAGCAGGTGAACTGGAAAACAGGTTCATTAATAGAGGATACCCGAGGCATATCTTAAGAGGGGCCTATCAGAATGCCCTAGGCTGTAATCGTGATGACTTATTGAATCCTAGACCGAAGCAAAGCGATGACAATACCATCAGAGTTATTGGAACGTTTGACTCAGCTAGTTCGGAGGTAAGAGAAATCCTCCAACGCTATTGGGGGATTCTAGAGGCTGATCCGGATATTGGAAAACTGGTGGGACATTCTCCCCTTATTACGTACAGGAGGGGTAGGAATGTCAAGGATCATGTGGTACATAGCCACATGGGTAGACAGGACTCTTCCACTACATGGCTTAATAGTAACCTCAAAGGGACATATAGATGTGGATCGTGTAAGGCGTGTGCCTCTATTCAATGTGGCACGACGTTCAAGAGTATGAGTACGGGAAGAACTTTTGAGAATAGGACCTATATCAATTGTCGAACAAAGGGCATTGTGTATATGATTACCTGTATATGCGGAATTCAGTATATCGGAAAAACCATCAGAGAGTTCAGGAGGAGGATCCGGGATCATATAGGGGATTGCAGAAGGAAGGAGGATACCCCGATATCTCGTCACATATGGGAATTTCATAATGGGTATAGTTCCTCTCTTAGATTCCAAGGCATTGAATATTTGAGACCTACTATGAGAGGAGGTGATATGAATAAAATTATCCTTCAAAAGGAAGCGCAGTGGATTTTTCGACTGCGCACCATTGCTCCCCTGGGCCTGAATGAACAAATTTCGTATGCCTGTTTCCTGTGACACCGTAGTGTCATCCAGAACTCTAAGTTATCGTCTAGAAATCTTTGTACCCCTGAATCACAGTCTGGTTGAGCCTATCTCGTTCATCATATATGATGTGAGGCTAATCGGAGTCCTTGATAGGAACTATTTTTATAATCATACTATTGAAAGGATGAGTGATGGATGCATTATTATCATTGAAAGTCATGGGATTTCACTTTTCACTATAGATGTGTACCACTTTGATAGAGTAATGAGTACACTCTAGTAGGTGTGAAGTATTGAGGACAACGCGTATCGATGTGAAGGGTTGCATCTAGCCCATTGTTAATATATGTCTTTGGAGTATTGACATCTATATATTGACGAGTAGCAGTGATACTTACCTGAAACCTGCCCATTGCTATGAATGTACTCCTCTAACAATTGATAACTACACTGGAATTTGTATGTGCCCGGCTGGTCGTTATAACAACGGGACGCAACCATGGTGTCATTGGACGATTCAATGCCGTGCACTCGGTGAACGCTGTGATCTGGTAATAGCGCGGGGATATGTGCTGGATTGCCGGCACATTGTCTTCTGTACAGGGCTCTGCTCCCATTCTGAGTATTTTATCCCCTATTGAGTAATAGATCCGCTTCTCGGATCTCCAGCGTTACTAGGCACGCTAGTAGTCATATCTATACCTTATTGGCTGCCGATAAAGGGAGGCGTGCCACAATCCTGACAGGTTATGAGTGACGTGTCGGATGTGGATTGGTGGTACGCCGGGGGCATGTCAGTATTGGAGGAGGGCCCTAGCTCTTTATAAGACCGGCACCTCGCCGGCTCGTGTGCGACCATTATATCTTGATCGTGCTCGAGCCGGGAGGTTCATGAATGCACACAACCGTGCGATCCGGCAGCTATACTAAATACTATCGTGTAACACTAATAATCCCTGATGATGTTCCACCAGTAACGGTGGTTCTGAAACGCGTAGGATTAACGATATAGCATAATAACTAACAATTAAACATTTAGTGAATTCTGGTCAGTGATCTTGCAACAGGGTGCTTGTTACCGAATATTGGAGGTCTTGACCTTATTGCTGACCACATCATTATACGTGGCTTTAAGAGCCGGACTAGCGCAGTAGAGCGCAAGGTGTAGCGTGGTACGGCGCTATTACTAATCAATCATTAGGGTTCAGCGAATATATAATAATAGGAGAGACTGGTCTGTGGGTGGATAGTATCTTTTGCCTTCTAGGCTATGTCTCTGCTGCTGACCATTTGATTGAGCCTGTTATTTTGGCTTTAAGGGCCCATTTTAAGACATATCTAAATAAACTTATTTTAATCGTTCAGCTCAGGCAGTAATATTTACAATTTAACGGAACGAAAACCTAGTTATCAGAGTGAGAATACTATATCAATTTATTCAAGTTTATGGGTGGTATACTGTGTGGAGGAAAGTTATGGGGGCGTAATACTCTGGAGGACAGCTATAGGGTCATTATATTGTGTGGAGGGCACTTATGGGGGTCAGTATACTGTTTGGAGGGCAGTTATAGGGGCATTCTACTGTGTGGAGGCAGCTATAGGCATTATACTGTGTGGAGGGCAGCTATAGGGGCATTATACTGTGGGGAGGGAAGCTATAGGGGCATTATGATGTGTGGGGAGCACTATGGGGCAATATACTGTGTCGGGGCAGTATCGTGGTATATTATATACAATAGTATACAGCAGGCTCAGGGGATAAAAAATTATTCAATGACTTAGCATGCAAATAGAGTGCATGACATGCAAAAAGGGGTGTGGCCTAAATAATTGTTCATTAATCGAGATTACGTGTTCAGTTAATCGTGAGTTTGATTTAGGTCATAATCGCTCTACCGTACATATATATACGTATATATGCATTATATGTATGGAATAGAGTTGCATACATCGAGGCTGTGCTGCGTATATGTGGTGTGGATATGGCCTAAGAGATTCTATATTGAACCTACGATTATTTCAAATCGTGTCTAAAGAACAACTCCATTTACAATTGATAATCGCATCCGTTGTACTAGTAAACATTCCCAGTGGGCAAAAAAAAATTGTGTGTTTGGATAGATGTATTGATTATTTTTTTATTCTGAATTTCACATGGACCAAGTAATCCAAAAAATTTGTTTGGAACAAGCTGATAGTCCTAAGAACCGCTCGTCCCCATACATAACCCATCATTGTGCCTTGTGAAAGGACCCTTAGTGGCTACCTTATGTATAAAAACTTCTCAACCTTTGACTGCTACTGCCTATCTTTACATTGGCACAATATAGGCAATATCATGCCCTGTTATTTCACAGTTCTAATTTATGAGACTAACTCCACAGGTTAACCAGTAGGGACCAAGAACTGCCTCCTAGAAGTGACTCCTAACACTGACCTTGACTGTCAATGGTGAACTAAGGCACATGAATGGATAGCGTTGTTTTTCCTGAATGTTAGACAGGTTGGCATGTGTATGGTCTTCTTCAGAGGTCGGATAAGAAGTATGATGAAGCAATCAAATGTTATAGAAATGCTCTTAAACTGGACAAGGACAATTTGCAGATCCTGCGGGACCTGTCATTATTACAGATACAGATGAGAGACTTAGAAGGATATCGGGTAAGTGTGTCCTTACAGGACATCGAAAGCACAATTAGGCGTCCAAATTTTCCATAAAATTTATGCCATTTCGGTTATTTACACGGTCTAATAGTCTGTACGAAGACTTTTTAGTGGTCGAATCACTACAATTTTTGGCACATGTAAATTGCACTGGTGAACCAGAGGTATTATATGTTATCTTTTTTGGATTCTGGGCAAATTTGCTGATAATTTATATATATATCCAGTTTTGTGGGTACACCAATCACCCTCTATATTCAGAAATTCATGCTACATAGTAATGTAAGGCCGGGTCCACACCGGCAGATTTTACAAATCTCAATCTCACGCTGCAGACTTTTCTGAGCAATTTTAGATTTATGCTAATTAGTTTCTTAATGACCAAATGGGTGTGTTTTTACTTTTGACCAAGTGGGCGTTGTACAGAGGAGTGTATGAGGCTGACCAATCAGCCTCATACACTTCTCTCCACAACGCCCACTTGGTCAAAAGTAAAACCACGCCCAGTTGGGCATTAAGAAACTAATTAGCATAAATGTAAAATTGCTCAGAAATTATAGTTTTTCAAAATAAAAACCACTGTTCTCTACATTACAGCACCGATCAGATTATGTAGGAGATAGGGCACTTATAATCTGGTGACAGAGTCTCTTTAAGGCAGAAGATTCGGCCTCCTGTGGTCTCAGCATAATGTCGCTGTTCAGTAAAACCACTACTCAGAACAGCACTTTGAATGCTGAAATGTCTCCTATGTAATCAGTTTGTTTTTTTTAAATTATTTTTTTTTTTTTGCTCAAAAAACGCTGCAGCCAATACTTACTTTAAGGCCTGTAGCAAAATATGGAACGGTCTACATTTTAAGCGTTTGGGTCTGTTGCGTTTTTGTACAGTTTTCAGTGGTGTTTTTTAAAAAGACAGCATGCTCTAGGTACGGCGTTTTTTCCGGTGTTTAATTTTTTATAGGCTTCTCTATAGGACTTAAAAAAGGCCAGGAAAAACGCCTGTACAAAATGACGCTAAAGTAAAAAACGCCACCAAAAACGCATTTTGAAAAACGGTTAAAACGCATGGTGGTTTTTACATGCTTTTTAAAACGTTGAAAAAAACATGTTTGTGAAGGAGGCCTAACGCCTCATGCACACGACAGAGTGCGCCAACCGAGTCCCGTCCGTGACATGTTCTAGCTTTCCTCAGATCGGCCACTCGGATAATTTTTCGCGGACCCGATTCACCCACTAAAGTGAATGGGTCCGTGAAGACTATCGGGTGCCACTCGGATGCCGTGAAAAACAGCCCGAGTGTCACCACGATCGTGTGCATGAGGCGTAAGTGTTGAAATGTTTATCTGTATATGCGTTTACACCGGTGTACCGGTGGATTTCTCTGTAAACCAGAATATGTATCTGATGTGCACTCCTCTACCACTCCATACCACCAATGCCATGTTCGTTCTTGTAATATAATGATTAGAAATCTTGTCTTTGGTACTTCTTACTTCCATACATCAGTGTATTTAAATACTTGGAAGATCTCCTTCTACTATTATGGTATATAGAGCTTGTTGCCTTCATTGGGTGAGTCCTTCACAGTCTTCGGCCCCATGCAAACGACGGTGTCCGTAATCACAGGCACGGCTGGCCGCGGACAGCCACCTGCATTTGCGGACTGTGCTCCCATATAAAGTTTGGCTCCAGAATGTGGTCAGCCTTAGGAAGTCTTAGAAACCGTATGTAAATAGTTATCGTATGTACTAAATATAGTTTGTTTTGTTTTTCTTATAATAGGAAACCAAATATCAGCTTCTTCAGCTGCGTCCAATGCAAAGAGCATCATGGATTGGCTATGCCATAGCATACCATTTACTAAAAGACTATGAAATGGCCTTAAAATTGCTGGAGGAATTCAGGAAAACTCAGCAGGTAAAAGTGAAACTAGTGTTACCTGTATTGGCAGTGGTTTATTTCTTCTAAGCTTTCAAACTAGAAGGTGTCATGCACACGACCGCAGTTTTGCGGACGTATACCATCCAATTGTGGATAGTATGGAATGCATGCTTTCCTATGAACCAATGCACACGGCTGTAAAATAAATAGGACACGTCATTATACGGTCCGCATTTGCGGTCCGGGCTCATTGAAATCCAATCACGTCTTCTGTGTGCACAGTTCGTGATTGCGGACAGCCCACGGATGACACTCCGTGGGCCGTCCGTGCATTAATCACGTACCGTAGACACCGATATGGCCGTGTGCAGAAGGCCAAAGAGAAATATAATTCGTTTAACCCTTTCAAGACCAAGCTATTTTTGGCCTTCAGGACCAGACCCATTTTTTCAAATCTGACGTGTCACTTTATGTGGTAATAACTCTGGAATGCTTTTACCTATCCAAGCGATTATGAGATTGTTTTCTCGTGACATATTGTACTTTAGGTTAGTGAAAAAATTTGGTCGATAAATTTATTGCTTATTTGTGAAAAACACCAAGATTTAGAGAAAATTTGAAGAAATTATGATTTTTCTAATTTTAAATGTATCTGCTTGTAAAACAGATAGTAATACCACACAAAATAGTTACTAGTTAACATTTCCCATATGTATACTTTATGTTTGCATAGTTTTTTGAACATCCTTTTATTTTTCTAGGACGTTACAAGGCTTAGAACTTTAGCAGCAATTTCTCATATTTTTAAGAACATTTGAAAAGGCTATTTTTTTCATGGACCAGTTCAGTTCTGAAGTGGTTTTGAGGGCCTTATATATTAGAAACCCCCATAAAACACCCCATTTTGAAAACTGCACCCCTCAAAGTATTCAAAACAGCATTCAGAAAGTGTTTCAACCCTTTAGGCGTTTCACAGGAATTGAAGGAAAGTAGAGGTGAAATTTACAAATGTTATTTTTTTTGCTGAAATTCATTTGTAATACATTTTTTTTCTGTACCACAGAAGGTTTTACCTCAGAAACGCAACTCAATATTTATTGCCCAGATTCTGCAGTTTTTAGAAATATCCCACATGTGGCCCTAGTGCGCTAATGGACTGAAACACAGGCCTCAGAAGCAAAGGAGCACCTAGAGGATTTTGGGGCCTCCATTTTTTTAGAATATATTTTAGACACCATGTCAGGTTTGAAGAGGTCTTGTGGTGCCAAAACAGTGGAAACCCCCAAAAGTGACCCCATTTTTGAAACTACACCCGTCAGGGAATTTATCTAGGGGTATAGTTAGCATTTTGACCCCACAGGTTTTCTGCTAAATTTATTCGAATTAGTCTGTGAAAATGAAAATCTACTTTTATTGTGGAAAAACGTAGAATTTTCGAATTTTTGCAAGGAATAAAGGAGAAAAAGCACCCCAAAACTTGTAAAGCTACTTCTCCCGATTACGGAAATACCCCACATGTGGTAATAAACTGCTGCTTGGACCCACGGCAGTGCTCAGAAGGGAAGGAGCGCCATTTGGATTTTGGAGCACTGATTTTACTGGAATATTTTTTGGTGCCGTGTCGTGTTTGCAATGCCCTGGAGGGACCTAAACAGGGGAAACCCCCCAAAAGTGACTCAATTTTGGAAACTATGCCCCTCAAGGAATTTTTCTAGTGGTATAGTTGGCATTTTGACCCCACAGGTTTTTTGCTGAATTTATTAGAATTAGTCTGTGAAGATGAAAATAGACTTTTTTTCTGAAAAAACATAGAATTTTCTAATTTTTATAAGGAATAAAGGAGAAAAAGCACCTCAACATTTGTAAAGCAATTTCCCCGGATTACGGCAATACCCCATATGTGGTAATAAACTGCTGTTTGGACCCACGGCAGGGCTCAGAGGGGACAGAGCACCATTTGGATTTTGCAGCTCAGATTTTGCTGAATTGTTTTCTGGGGGCCATGTCGCATTTGCAGAGTCCCTGAAGTACCAGTACAGTAGAAATTCCCCAGGTGTGATCCCATTTTGGAGACTATACCTATCAAAGAATTAAATTAGAGTTGTAGTGAGCATTTTGATCCCTCAGGTGTTTTACAGATTTTATTGGAATTGGGCCGTGAAAATGAAAAAATTTTTTTTTTCAATAACCTATAGATTTAGCACATAATTTTTCATTTACAGAAGCAATACAGGAGAAAAGACACCCCAAAATGTGTGACAAAATTTCTCCTGAATAGGGAAGTACCCCATATGTGGTTGTAAACTGCTATTTGGACTTACAGCAAGAGTCTAAAGGGAAAAAGCGCAATTTCGTTTTTGGAGTGGAGATTTTACAAAATTTGTTTTTTACTCCATGTTGCATTGCGCTGAGGTACCAGTACAGTGAAAACCCCCGAAAAGTGATCCCATTTGGGAAACTACACCCCTCAAGGAATTCATCTAGAAGTGCAGTGAGCATTTTAACCCCAAAGGTTTTGTAGAAATTAGTGCACAGTGGATGTTGCAGATTTAAAATTGCCATTTTCCACATATATGCTATTTCAGTGCCCAATGTGTTGTGCCCAGCTTGTACCCCCGTAGACACACACCCCATAAATTATTGTTAAGCGGTTCTCCAGAGTACAGTAATACCCCATATGTGGTCATTAACTACTGTTTTGGCACACTGCCAGGCCCAGAAGGAGCTCCATTTGGCTTTTGGAGCGCAGATTTTGCTTGGTAGTAGTTTTGTTTAGTGTTTTACTGGTTTGTTTCAGCTTATAATATGGGGGCATATGTAAGCTGGGCGGAGTGTATCAGGGTATATGTTAGCTGGGCGGAGTGCATCAGGGTATATGTAATCTGGGCGGAGTGCATCAGGGTATATGTAATCTGGGCGGAGTGCATCAGGGTATATGTAAGCTGTGCGGAGTACATCAGGATATATGTAAACTGGGCGGAGTACATCAGGGTATATGTAAGCTGTGGGGAGTACATCAGGGTATATGTAAGCTGTGGGGAGTACATCAGGGTATATGTAATCTGTGCGGAGTACATCAGGGTATATGTAAGCTGTGGGGAGTACATCAGGGTATATGTAAGCTGTGCGGGTACATCAGGCTATATATGTAAGCTGTGAGGAGTACATCAGGGTATATGTAAGCTGTGCGGAGTACATCAGGATATATGTAAACTGGGCGGAGTACATCAGGGTATATGTAAGCTGTGGGGAGTACATCAGGGTATATGTAAGCTGTGGGGAGTACATCAGGGTATATGTAAGCTGTGGGGAGTACATCAGGATATATGTAAGCTGTGGGGAGTACATCAGGGTATATGCAAGCTGTGGGGAGTACATCAGGGTATATGTAAGCTGTGCGGAGTGCACCAGGGAATATGTAATATGTGAGGAGTACATCAGGGTATATGTAAGCTGGGCGGAGAACATCAGGGTATATGTAAGCTGTGGGGAGTGCATCAGGGCATATGTAAGCTGGGCGGAGTGCAACAGGGAATATGTAATATGTGAGGAGTACATCAGGGTATATGTAAGCTATGTGGAGTACATCAGGGTATATGTAAGCTGTGGGGAGTGCATCAGGGTATATGTAATCTGTGCGGAGTACACCAGGGTATATGTAATCTGTGCGGAGTACATCAGGGTATATGTAATCTGTGAGGAGTACATCAGGGTATATGTAAGCTAT
Organism: Rhinoderma darwinii; assembly: GCF_050947455.1. Taxonomy (NCBI): domain Eukaryota; kingdom Metazoa; phylum Chordata; class Amphibia; order Anura; family Rhinodermatidae; genus Rhinoderma; species Rhinoderma darwinii. The sequence continues at coordinate 129,470,959 of NC_134688.1, read as the reverse complement.
GTGGAGTACATCAGGGTATATGTAAGCTGGGCGGAGTGCAACAGGTGGATGATGTAATAATGGGGAAAATGAATAATAAAATGATCCATGGATAGTGATGTACGCTTTCAATCAATCCTTCATGCACAGGCTGGATTTTTGGGTGTAGGAGTCGCACTTCTAAAGGGTGTCCGTGGTATTGTACAAAATATCCGCACTCCAGTATTGCCTAATCTTTGACTTCTTCACTAGCCCCATATGTAGCACAGACCCCAAAATGTCATCGTTTTCGCTGCATTTACAGGGTCTACAAATGGGGGCTGCAAATGATGACGTGGGGTTTTAGGTGAAGATCTGCTGCACATATAAATCAGTCTGGGCCGTCGTTTTGCATTATTGCGTTCCAAGAGTCATAACTTTTTATTTTTCCGTTGACGAGCTCTGTGAGTGCTTGATTTTCATGTGATGAGCTGTAGTTTTATTAGTATAATTTTGGGGTAAATGTGATCAGTTTTTATTCAATTTTTTGGGGGGTGAGGAGACCAAAAAACAGAAATTCTCTCGCTGTTTTTTTTAAATCAATTTTTACCGGCGTTCTCTGTGCATAAACAACATGTTTACTTTATTCTGCGGTTCGATACGATTATGTCAATACCAAATTTATATAGTTTTTATATGTTTTACTACTTTTACACAATAAAAACCCTTTTTCTAAATAAAATGTTTTAGTGTCACCATGTCCTGAGAGCCATAAATGTTTTATTTTTATGTCGACGGAGCTTTGTGAGGGCTTGTTTTTTGCGTGACACACTGTAGTTTTTATTGGTACCATGTTTGGGTACATGCGACTTTTTGATCACTTTTTATTCCATTTTATTGGAAACAACGTGACCAAAAAAGGAAATTCTGCCATTGTTTTTTATTGTATTTTTTTTTACGGTGTTCACCGTGCGGGATAAATAATATTATATTTTTATAGGTCACGCCGATTTGAACGTGGCGATACCTATTATGTCTAGTTTTTGTCTTTTTTTTCCATTTTTTTCTAATTATAAAGGACTTGATCAGGGACACAAGATGATTATTGTTTTTATTACATAAAACTTTTATTTATTTATTTATCTAAAACTTTTTTTAACCTTTTTTTTTACTTTTTATTTTACACATACTAGGGGACTGGAAGATCTGATCCTCTGATCCCCTGTACAATACACTGCACTACTTCTGTATGTACTGACGTAGTGCAGTGTATTATAACTGTCATTTTATAACTGACAGTTGAGCCTATTACGCCCTGCCTCGGGCTGGACCTAATAGGCTCCCGTACCTGGCAACCAGGAAGCCATTGCTAGGCTTCCTGGTTGCCATTGCAACCATCAGAACCCCGCGATTTTTCGCGGTGGGCCAACGGGGTACAGAGGGAGCCCCCTCCCTCTGTATCAATCACTTAAATGCCGCTGTCGCTATTGACAGCGGCATTTGAGGGGTTAAATGGCGGCGATCGGACATAACAGTGATCGCCGCCGTTGCAGCGGGATGTCAGCTGTATATTACAGCCGACACCCGCTGAGGATGAAACGCGCACAGCTCCTGTGCCTGCTTCATCCTCAGGGCGTTACTGTACGCCCATTTGCGGGAACGAGCCGCTAAAAAGGACGTACAGTAACGCCCATTTGCGGGAAGGGGTTAAAGAGGCTCTGTCACCAGATTCTCAAATCCCTATCTCCTATAGCATGTGATCGGCGCTGCAATGTAGATAACAGTAACGTGTTTTTTTTTTTAAAAACGTTTATTTTTGGCCAAGTTATGAGCTATTTTATATATATATATATATATATATATATATATATATATATATATATATGCAAATGAGCTTTGAAATGGACAACTGGGCGTGTTTTTATTCGTATGTCCAACTGGGCGTGTATTGTGTTTTTAACTGGGCGTGTTTACTTGTTTTACTAACTGGGTGTTGTGAATAGAAGTGTATGATGCTGACGAATCAGTGACCAATCAGCATCATGCACTCCTCTCCATTCATTTACACAGCACATAGTGTTCTTACTAGAACGATGTGCAGCCACATACACAAGTGTCCTGATAATGAATACACATGACCTCCAGCCTGGACGTCGTGTACTCAGAATCCTGACACTTCTGAATCTTTTCTGTGAGATTCCAGCAAGCCACGCGCAATCTCGTGAGATTAAGAGGTAAACGAGATTTCGTTTCCCTTGCTGTAAATCTCACAGAAAAGATTCAGAAGTGTCAGGATTCTGAGTACACGACGTCCAGGCTGGAGGTCATGTATATTCATTATCAGGACACTTGCGTATGTGGCTGCACATCGTTCTAGTAAGAACACTGTGCTGTGTAAATGAATGGAGAGGAGTGCATGATGCTGACTGGTCACTGATTGGTCAGCGTCATACACTTCTATTCACAACACCCAGTTAGTAAAACAAGTAAACACGCCCAGTTAAAAACACAATACACGCCCAGTTGGACATACGAATAAAAACACACCCAGTTGTCCATTTCAAAGCTTATTTGCATATATATAAAATTGCTCATAACTTGGCCAAAAATGAACGTTTTTCAAAAAAAAAACACGTTACTGTTATCTACATTGCAGCGCCGATCACATGCAATAGGAGATAGGGATTTGAGAATCTGGTGACAGAGCCTCTTTAATCTGACGTAGCTGAATGCTCTGTTGGATACTACATTGATATCTCACCAAACAGACCAATGAGCTTTGTCTCCCCCCTCCCCCCCCCCATTCTCATTTTACTATGTAAGGATTTGTATTTCACCTATCTGGTAGGATCACGATTACTGTGCAGTTAGGATAACAATAAGCTGATAGTTGATAATAAAAACAAAATCCGAAATCAATAGCGGTCTTATAATTGGTTTAAAAAATGTAGTCCAGCCAACCTAAAAGAGAGCTTATATTAACCCTTTCAGGACCAAGCTCATTTTGGCCTTCAGGACCAGCCCTATTTTATCAAATCTGACATGTGTCACTTTATGTGGTAATAACTCTGGAATGCTTATACCTATCCAAGCGATTCCGAGATTGTTTTCTCGTGACATATTGTACTTTATGTTAGTGAAAAAAATTGGTCGATAAATTTAATATTTATTTGTGAAAAACGCCAAAATTTGGCGAAAATTTGCAAAAAATATGATTTTTCTAAATGTAAATGTATCTGCTTGTAAAACAGATAGTAATACCACCCAAAATAGTTACTATTTAACATTTCCCATATGTCTACTTTATGTTTGCATTGTTTTTTGAACGTCCTTTTTTTTTTCGAGGACGTTACAAGGCTTAGAATTTTAGCAGCAATTTCTCACATTTTCAAGAAAATGTCAAAAGGCTTTTTTTTCAGGGACCAGTTCAATTCTGAAGTGGTTTTGAGGGGCCCATATATTTGAAAACCTTAAAAAACACTTTATTTTAAAAACTGCACCCCTCGAAGTATTTAAAACAGCATTCAGAAAGTGTTTTAACCTTTCAGGCGTTTCACAGGAATTAAAGCAATGTAAAGGTGAAATTTAAAAATTTTATTTTTTTTGCTGAAATTCATTTGTAATACATTTTTTTCTGTAACACAGAAAGTTTTACCAGAGAAACGCAACTCAATATTTATTGCCCAGATTCTGCAGTTTTTATAAATATCCCACATGTGGTCCTAGTGTGGTAATAGACTGAAACACAAACCTCAGAAGCAAAGGGGCAGGTAGAGGATTTTGGGTCCTCCTCCTTTTTATTAGAATATATTTTAGGTACCATATCAGGTGTAAAGAGGTCTTGTGGTGCCAAAACAGTGGAAATCCCCCAAAAGTGACCCCATTTTGGAAACTACACACCTCAAGGAATGTATCTAGAGCTATAGTTAGCATTTTGACCCCACAGTTTTTTTGTTAAATTTATTTGAATTAGCCTGTAAAAATGAAAATTATTTTTTTTCCTGAAAAAACATAGAATTTTCTAATTTTTACAAGGAATAAAGGAGAAAAAACACCCCAATATTTATAAAGCAATTTCCCCTGATTATGGCAATACCCCATATGTGGTAATAAACTGCTGTATAGACCCACGGCAGGTCTCAGAGGGGTAGGAGCACCATTTGGATTTTGGAGCACAGATTTTGCTGGAATGGTTTTCAGTGCCATGTCGCGTTTGTAACGGACTGGAGGGACCAAAACAGTTGAAACCCCCCAAAAGTGACCCCATTTTGGAAACTACACCCCTCAAGGAATGTATCTAGGGCTATAGTTAGCATTTTGACCCCACAGTTTTTTTGCTAAATTTATTTGAATTAGTCTGTAAAAATTAAAATTATTTTTTTTCCTGAAAAAACATAGAATTTTCTAATTTTTACAAGGAATAAAGGAGAAAAAACACCCCAATATTTATAAAGCAATTTCCCCTGATTATGGCAATACCCCATATGTGGTAATAAACTGCTGTATAGACCCACGGCAGGTCTCAGAAGGGTAGGAGCACCATTTGGATTTTGGAGTGCAGATTTTGCTGGAATGGTTTTCAGTGCCGTGTCGCGTTTGTAACGGACTGGAGGGACCAAAACAGTGGAAACCCCCCAAACGTGACCCCATTTTGGAAACTACACCCCTCAAGGAATATATTGAGTGGTATAGTGAGCATTTTGACCCCACAGATTTTTGCAGAATTTAGTGTAATTAGGTCATGGAAATGAAAATCTACGGTTTTTTTCAAGTAAAATTAAGTTTTACCTCAGATTAAAATAGGTAAATAACTAATTTTTTGTACCAGGTATAGGATTTTCTTGATACCTGGTATGGCTGTAGAACCTGATCAGCAAGGTCTACTCCCCCCATGTATTTGTTGTAATCAATGATTGACACAGGCTTTTGGGTAGTAGAACCTCGTTCTACAACATCCATTGTTGCATCAGTGTGGATCGAGCTGAGGATAAAAATATCCTTTTTGTCTTTGTATTTTAGGGCAAGCAGCTCTCCGCTGCGAACACCGCCTGATTGCCCCTTTTTGTACTTTTCATTCACCAATGATTGTGGAAACTCCTGGCGGTTTTTACGAATGGTCCCACAAGCCCCTGTGTTCTGTTCGACCAAACTTTTAAAAAGGGGTATGCTTGTGTAGTAGTTGTCCACATACAGGTTATGGCCCTTTTCTAGAAATGGGGTTATAAGTTCCCAAACAATTTTTCCACTTGTCCCTATATAGGGGGGGCATCCTGGTGGGTTTAGTTGGCTATCTTTTCCCTCATAAATGCGAAAAGCTGATGTATACCCTGTTGAACTCTCGCACATTTTATAGAGCTTTATTACAAACCTTGCTCTTTTAGATGGAATGAATTGTTTGAAGTGCAGTCTCCCTTTGAATTTTACTAGGGACTCATCAATGGAAATGTTTTGCGTGGGGGTGTAAATTAATAAAAATGTGTCTGACAACGCTTTGATGATGGGCCTGATTTTGTAGAGTCGGTCATAATCTGTGGCACTTCTAGGGAGGCACTGACTGTTATCGTTGAAATGCCAAAATCTCATGAGCATTTCATAATGGGCTCTAGGAAGAATGGCAGAAAAGGCAGGGGTGGTTAGAACGGGACGGCTGGACCAGTAAGATCGAATGCTCGGTTTTTTAACAAGCCCCATCGCAAATGTGAGGCCTATAAATTTCTTCATTTCATCAATATCTGTTGGCCTCCATGAATTTTGCCTGGCATAATATGAACGGGGATTCTGAGAGATGAATTGGGAAGCATATAAATTAGTTTGGAAAACAATATGTTCCAGCAAATCATTTGTTAGAAATAAGTAAAAAAAATTAATTGGACCAAAACCTTCCACCTCCACATTTGTACCTGGGGTGGCATTAAAGTCAGGGATGAATGGCGCACCAGAATTTGAAGCCTCCCATCTAGTAAATGCTACATCTAGTGGCAAACTCTCTTGTAGGTTGGCATGCGCTTCGCTAAAATGAGGCATGTCACTTGTACTGGGCATCGTGCCCTGATTTGGAGATGTTTCTCCAACAGCCCTCTCTACCTGTCCTGTACTGGTCCTTGTATTTTTTGGCGATGAACCTGAATGACTGCTAGACTCAGAGCTGTCACTTTCGCTAACAGCAAAACCCTCAAAATAGTCTTCGCCATCTGACAAGACACTATCTTCACTGTCAGAGCATAAAAGGGCATACGCCTCCTCTGCAGAATAAAATTGACGGGCCATTTTATTACGTTTATATTTTTATACGTAAAGGTATATAAACGTAAATGGTATGAAGTTCGTTAATTTAATTAGAACAAATTAATTGACTGGCACAGCACTTCCTATCAAATTGATTACGTATATAACTTATACTACCCTAACCGTCACCCTAAATTATTACCAACTATACCGTAATAATTATTATTACTAACTACCCTAATACTAAAACCTAGCACTATACCCTAACCCTATATCCTACCTAACAAGGCAGATTAATGGGATTGGGGGAAATTGTTATGTGGTGTGTTTTTTCACTGTGTCTTAGGGTATGTGCACACACACTAATTACTTCCGTAATTTACGGACGTATTTCGGCCGCAAGTACCGGACCGAACACAGTGCAGGGAGCCGGGCTCCAAGCATCATACTTATGTACGATGCTAGGAGTCCCTGCCTCGCTGCAGGACAACTGTCACGTACTGAAAACATGATTACAGTACGGGACAGTTGTCCGGCAGCGATGCAGGGACTCCTAGCGTCGTACATAACTATGATGCTAGGAGCCCAGCTCCCTGCACTGAGTTCGGTCCGGAACTTGCGGCCGAAATACGTCCGTAAATTACGGACGTAATTAGTGTGTGTGCACATACCCTTATACTCTGATATTCACAGATCTGACACTGTCTCTCCTCAGTTTGCTCTCTGACAGAGCAGCAGGGGAGAGACAGTGTTTATATATAGTTGGTCCCAGGGAAAGTTTGTTGCTGCAACAAACTTTCCCTGCGATGGCCATGATTTGTTACCATGACCAGGACCTGAACCAATCAGGTCCCGATCGTGTCTCCAGGACCAGAGGCACTGTCTCTCCTCTGTCGGAACAGCAGAGGGGAGACAGTGTAGGTTACAGGGAAAGTTTGTTGCTACAACAAACTTTCCCTGCGATGGCCATGATTTGTTACCATGACCAGGACCTGAACCAATCAGGTCCAGATCATGTCTCCAGGAGCAGAAGCACTGTCTCTCCTCTGTTTGCTCTCTGACGGAACAGCAGAGGGGAGACAGTGTAGGTTACAGGGAAAGTTTGTTGCTACAACAAACTTTCCCTGCGATGGCCATGATTTGTTACCATGACCAGGACCTGAACCTATCAGGTCCCGATCATGTTTACAGGAGCAGAGGCACTGTCTCTCCTCTGTTTGCTCTCTGATAGAACAGCAGAGGGGAGACAGTGTAAGTTACGTGGGAAAGTTTGTTGCTACAACAAACTTTCCCTGCAATGGCCATGATTGGTTATCATGACCATCACATGAACGGGACCTGAACCAATCAGGTCCCGATCATGTCTCCGGGACTAGAGGCACTGTCTCTCCTCTGTTTGCTCTCTGATAGAACAGCAGAGGGGAGACAGTGTAGGTTACGACGGAAAGTTTGTTGATACAACAAACTTTCCCTGCGATGGTCATGATTGATTATCATGACCATCACATGTTCGGGACCTGAATAAATCAGGTCCCGATCATGTCTCTGGGACCAGAGGCAGATGACAGCAGCGAGATCCGGGTGTCAGCGCTATTCTGAGACACCCAGATCTCGCTTTTAACATCCACCGTGAATTCACGTCGGCACTGCACAGAGCCCAGCAAGTGCCGACGTGAATTTACTGTGGGCGGTCGGGAAGCGGTTAAGAAGCTTTTCCATATAAGAATCAACACATATTCTCATACACGTGATCACAAATACTTGTTTGGGATGGTTGGCCTGTATTTTATTATTGGGCCCAGGTGCTATTTTCAAAGCATAGGCTATTACTATAGAAAAGAAGACAAAGTGCTACTTAAGAATGACTTTGCACCAGTTTTATGGCATTAAAAAGTAGCAAGTTTATAGCGCACACCATATTTGTGCAGTAATTTGCAACTTTTTGCGGTTTTGACCATGCCCATGACAGTTTTTAAGATGAGCTGGGCTTAGCGGGAAGGGGAGTGGCCACCCACGGTCTGACAGATGTACTATAATTTAGCCAGAAACTGGCGTAAGTTACAGTGCAAATTTACGCTAGCTTATAGCTTGGTAGACTTCACTTTGTGGAGCTCCGGCACCCCAAAAATTGAAAACAAATTTATTAAGATGTGTGCACCTCTTAATAAATTTGTTGTGTCTTACTCCAGTGGGCTTCAGTCTAAGGCTGGCGTATAAAACGCCAGTCTTAGTAAATCTGGGCCATAAACCACAATTTATAAATTTTTATATATGCATCAGTATACAATTTATTGCTGATCCTATTGTAACAGATATTGTCTTTTTTTTTTTTTTAGGTACCACCAAATAAAATAGACTATGAATATAGTGAATTAATCCTCTACCAGAACCAGGTGATGAGAGAAGCAAACCTTTTCCAAGAGTCCTTGGATCACATTGATGCTTATGAGAAACAAATCTGTGACAAGCTTCAGGTGGAAGAAATCAAAGGTGTTTATTAATGAATATCCTGTGTTTGGGGCGTATGGCTGTTTTAAGGGGTTTTTCATAGACCATGATAAAATAGTGTCTTCAAAACAATGTCAGGGGCCATCATTGTAGTAGGGCTTTTATGTCTAGTCCATATGGTTTGATGTTGTGTGATTGCCCCAAATGCAACGTTTGCCATCATTTTCATCCAAGAATGCGACAAGAGGCAGACGTGTGTGTGTGTGTGTGTGTGTGTGTGTGTGTGGATATATATAGATATATACATCTATCTATCTATCTATCTATCTATCTATCTATCCACAAAGATGCAGTACTTGCACTTCAGTCGTTACACTCAGGTGATTTATCTATGTCAGGCCTCATGCACACGACCGTAAAAACTCCCGTTATTACGGGTCGTAATTACGACCCGTAATAACTGGCTCATAGACTTCTATTGGCGACGGGTGCCTTCCCGTTTTCTTACGGGAAGGTGCCCGTGCTGTTGAAAAAGATAGAACATGTCCTATTTCAGGCCGTAATAACGGCACGGACAGTCCATAGAAGTCTATGGAGCTCTCGTAATGACGGGTGGCTACATGTGTGCACCCGTCATTACAGCAGCGTTGCTAAGCGACGTCAGTAAATAGTCACTGTCCAGGGAGCTGAAAGAGTTAACTGATCGGCAGTAACTCTTTCAGCACCCTGGACAGTGACTACCGATCAGTATAAACCTGTAAAAAATAAAAATAAAAGACGTTCATACTTACCGAGAACTTCCTGCTTCCTCCAGTCCGGTCTCCCGCCCGTTGCCTTGGTGACGCGTCCCTCTCGACATCCGGCCTGACGTCCTGGATGACGTTTCAGGCCATGTGACCGCTGCAGCCAATCACAGGTCAATCACAGGCTGCAGCGGTCACATGGACTGCCGCGTCATCCAGGGATGTCGGGCTGGATGTGAAGAGAGGGACGCGTCACCAAGACAACGGCCGGGTAAGTATGAATTTCTTTAACTTTTATTACAGAAAGGGCTGTCCCTTCTCTCTATCCTGCACTGATAGAGAGAAGGGGCTGCCGATTAGTGCAGTGCTATTTTGCCGCCAAAACGTGCCCGTAAATACGGGTGACACCGGACCCATATTTACGGGCACGGGTTCGTAAATACTGGTGCAAAACGGGTCGAATACGTGTGACACCGGACCCGTATTTACGCCAGTATTTACGGGTGGGAAAAAATACGGTCGTGTGCATGAGGCCTCAACATGAGTTTTCTTACTTTGTTACATGTTTATTTTTCCTTTAACCTCTTAACCCCTTAATGACCGGGCCATTTTGCACGTTAATGACCAAGGATTATTTTTTGTTTTTTCACGGTCGCATTCCAAGAGTCGTAACTTTTTTTTTATTCCGTCGACATAGCCGTATAAGGGCTTGTTTTTTGCGGGACGAGTTGTATTTTGTAATTGTACCATTTTTAGATGCTTACAATATATCGATTAACTTTTATTAACTTTATTTTAGGAGAGAATTGAAAATAAGCAGCTATTCCAGCATTAATTTTCACGTTATAACTTTATGCCGTTTACTATGCAGCGTAAATAACATGTTAACTTTATTCTATGGGTCGGTACGATTACGGGGATACCAAATATGTAAAGGTTTTATATGTTTTCCTACGTTTGCACAATAAAAAGCCTTGTTTTCGCATCACCGCATTCCAAAAGCGTAATTTTTTTATTTCTCCGTCAATGTGGCCGTATGTGGGCTTGATTTTTGCGGGCCAATGTGTATTTTCCATTAGTACTATTTTGGGGTACATAGGACTTATAGATTAACTTTTATTTTATTTTTTATGGGGGGAATGGGAGAAAAGAGAATTTTGCCGTCGTTTTTTTTAGACGCCGTTCATCCGGCGGTTTAATTAATGTGTCCATTTTATTGTTCAAGTCGTTACGATCGCGGGGATACCATATATGTATATGAGTTATTTGTTTTGACACTTTTACTAAATAAAACCACTTTTTGGGCCAAAAAAGTCGTTTTATTTGATTTTGTCTTTTTTATTTTTTATTTTTTTATTTCACAAACTTTATTTAACTGATGTGACATTTATTTTTTTTAAGTCCCACCAGAGGACTTCACTATGGGATCTGTTGATCGCATATATAATGCTTTGGTATACTTAGTATACCAAAGCATTATTGCCTGTCAGTGTAAAACTGACAGGCAACCTGTTAGGTCATGCCTCCGGCATCGCCTAACAGGCATTTGCTGAAGACAGACCTGGGGGTCTTTGTTAGGCCCCCGGCTGTCATGGAAACCCGACGGCGACCCGCGATTTGTTTGCGGGGCCGCCGATCGGGTGACAGAGGGAGCTCCCTCCCTCTGTCAAACACATTAGATGCCGCTGTCACTATTGACAGCGGCATTTAATGGGTTAAACTGCCGGAATCGGAGCGCGCTTCGATTCCGGCAGTTGCAGCAGGAGCCTGGCTGTGTATAACAGCGGTGCTGCTGATCGCGTGGGTACAGTGGCAGTACCCGCGCCATCACAGGACGGATATATCCGTCTTCCTGCGCGAACTAGCAGCTGCTGAGGACGGATATATCCATCCTTCGTCGTTAAGGAGTTAATACCGAAGGTATTTTAAACCTTAATGACCAAGCAATTTTATAAGTTTTTTCCATCGTCTCATTCAAAGAGCTATAAATTTTCTTATTTTGAAGTTGACATAGCTGTATAAGGACTTTTTTTTTGCGGGACAAGTTGTATTTTTTAATAGCACCATTTTGGGGTACATAAAATGTATTGATTAACTTTTTATTTACTTTTTTTGGTGTGGTAGAGTAAAAAAAAAACCTGGAAATGTTACCATTCTTTTTTGCGTCTTCAATTACGCCATTTACCGTGTGGTATAAATAACATAATAACTTTATTCAGTTGGTCGGTACGATTGCGGCGATAACCTATTTAGTTAGGTTTTTTTATGTTTTTTGTTACTTTTACACAGTAAAAACACTTTTTTTTCAAAATTATTTGTTTTTGTGTCTCCATATTTCAAGAGCCATAACTTTAGTATTTTTTTTTTTGTAGTTTTTATTGATATAATTTTGGAGTACATGCGACTATTTGATCACTTTTTCTCCAATGTTTTTGAAGGCAGGATGAACATAACATAGCAATTCTGGTGTTGTTTTTTTATTTTATTTTTTTACGGCGTTCACTGCGGGTTAAATAATTTAATTGTTTTATATTTTGGGTCGTTCCGGACCCGGCGATACCAAATATGTGTCATTATTTTCATTTTTTCATAATAAAGTATTTTGTAAGGGGAAAAAAGTTGGTTTCTAATTTTTTTTTTTAACTTGGGACTTTTTATTTATTTATTTCAGACTTTATTAAACCTTTTTTAACTTTCTTTTAGTCCCACTAGGGGACTTTATTGTGCGTTTTTTTGATCGCTTTTATAATACACTGCAATACTCCCGTATTGCATTGTATTATTGCCTGTCAGTGTAAATCTGACAGGCATCTGTTAGGCCATGCCTCTGGCATGGCCTAACATGCAATCACTAAAGGCAGACCTGGGGGCCTTTGTTAGGCCCCCGGCTGCCATAGAAACCATTGACACCCCATGATTGCATCACAGGATGCCAGTGGGGTGAGAGAGGGAGCCCTCTCCCTCCAAAATTACTTAGATGCGGCGCTCGTTCTTGAGCGTCGCATCTGAGGGGTTAAACATGATCGGAGACCACTACTAGTGGTCCCCGATCGTTGCCCTGAAGCCCGAGGCTGTTCTCAACAGCACGGGCTTCAGGAGAGCCCGATGCGGGAAAAGCTCTTCTGAAGTGCCGCCGTGAAAAGGCGGTGCTTCAGAAGAACTACCCCGAACGGCCGCTGTAAAAAGGCTATACATCGGTCGTTAATGGGTTAAATGAAACCAATAGAATTGTACCTAGCTATTACCTCTAAACCAGGGGTGCACAAACTTTTCTCGTTTTGGTGGCCGCATTGCCAGATTGCACCAAGGGCCACAATAAGACTTTCACTGGGTAAAAGTGATGTATTGCGTTATGCGCTTATATGGATCTGCCGAGATCTACACTAATATCTTTGATCAGTGCGGGGAGAACAGAGGTGTTATCTAATGATGTCACTCAGACAATCATGTCTCGTTCTCAATAGTTGGGGGCCATAGGGAACAGCACTGTGGGCGGCTTGTGAACCCGGGCTGCAGGTTGTGCACCCCAGCTTTAAACGATGGTGTGCACGATTTCTGTTATGTCCCAACCTAATGTACACCAGGTCGAGATGTTTAGACTGCCATAGGTGTAAGCTTCGAGGCCTGGACCTAATAGGTTTGTCAGTGGTATTCCAAAGCTTTATAAATTGGTCAAGAGATCTCAGCTTCAAGTCCCGTAATGTGACTGATAAAAAAATGTGAAATAAAGTTTCATTGAAAAAAAAATGTCCAAAATACAAAAAATAAAATTAAAATTATTTTGTGTAACAGTAGTAAAGCATTAAAAATGTAATAAAAAAATACATGTTAGTTATCACCGAAATCATAATGACCTGTAGAATAAAGTTGACGATATTTATACTGCACAAGGGAATTCCAAAAAACAATGGCAGAACACGTCGCAGCCACGGAAAAACAACGTAGTTATGGTTCTCGGAATTTGACGTCACAAAACTGATGATAATGTTATTTATACTGCACATTAAGCAGCGTAAAAAAAATAAAATGGCAGAATTGCTGTTTTTTTTTTTTTTCATTCCCCTCCAGTTTTTTTTTTTTAATAAAAAATGGTGTCAATAAAAACTTTAAAGAGGCTCTGTCACCAGATTTTGCAGCCCCTATCTGCTATTGCAGCAGATAGGCGCTGCAATGTAGATTACAGTAACGTTTTTATTTTTAAAAAACAAGCATTTTTGGCCAAGTTATGACCATTTTTGTATTTATGCAAATGAGGCTTGCAAAAGTCCAAGTGGGCGTGTATTATGTGCGTACATCGGGGCGTTTTTACTACTTTTACTAGCTGGGCGTTCTGACGAGAAGTATCATCCACTTCTCTTCACAACGCCCAGCTTCTGGCAGTGCAGACACACCGCGTGTTCTCGAGAGATCACGCTGTGACGTCACTCACTTCCTGCCCCAGGTCCTGCACCGTGTCGGCCACATCGGCACCAGAGGCTACAGTTGATTCTGCAGCAGCATCGGCGTTTGCAGGTAAGTCGATGTAGCTTCTTACCTGCAAACGCTGATGCTGCTGCAGAATCAACTGTAGCCTCTGGTGCCGGTGTCCTCGCTCGTCCAACACGATGCAGGACCTGTCAGTGACGTCACAGCGTGATCTCTCGAGAACACGCTGTGTGTCTGCACTGCCAGAAGCTGGGCGTTCTGAAGAGAAGTGGATGATACTTCTCATCAGAACGCCCAGCTAGTAAAAGTAGTAAAAACGCCCCGATGTACGCACATAATACACGCCCAGTTGTACTTTTACTTTAAACACGCCCACTTGGACTTTTGCAAGCCTCGTTTGCATAAATACAAAAATGGTCATAACTTGGCCAAAAATGCTCGTTTTTTAAAAATAAAAACGTTACTCTTATCTACATTGCAGCGCCGATCTGCTGCAATAGCAGATAGGGGTTGCAAAATCTGGTGACAGAGCCTCTGCTCACAAAATCTAAAAGTTCTGGTTTCTGAAAAGATTGCTTAGTCCTTAAGGCCCAAAATAATTTCTGTGTGTTTTTATGTTTGAAGGTGAAGCTTACTTAAAGCTTGGAAGATTGAAAGAAGCTACGGAAGTATTTCGAGAACTTATTAACCGCAATCCTGAAAACTGGAAATACTATGAAGATCTAGAGAATGCTTTGCGTCCTGGTAAGTGGAATCCACCGATTATGTGAGGTCCAAGCAAATCATTTGTTACTTTAAAGAAATCTCCTTTTGGCGCTGTTTTAAGAAATGGACACTTGGTGGATATATTTTAAGACTGATATAGAAGCGGTCATCAGTGGCTTAGAATTTTTCTAAAGTCTTTATATCTCAATGTAACTTGTACTTCTTCTCATCCTAGCTACCACAGAAGAACGACTTGAGATTTATGATAAATTCTGTGAGTGGCATCCAAGAGCAGTTTCACCTAGAAGATTGACCTTAAACTTCATTACAGGTAAAAATGATCTGAAATGCCAGCCGTGGATTTATCCTTCCAATAAGTACTTCAGATACATTGGCCATAGTAACCCTACCATGTCTTTTGTCTTCCACGTAGAAGCTGCTAGGTTAGATTTCCACTCAATATAAAATGGCTGTATATATTGGAGGGCCTCCGTGGCTCCCCGGAGCTTCCTTAAACCACTGACACAAATATACACTCTGCTACGATATGCAGGACCCAGTCCCTTTGATAGAGCTTTTTCTGGGTGGAGTGGTGATGTTCCTGGAGTGGCGGGAGGTGGAACTCTACATCTTTGACACTGCAGTGAGTGCTAGGGATTTTTTAATCCAGTCCAGATTCCTACACAGAATTTATTATACCCCAGTACGACTTAATAAAATTGGTATCTCCAAATCTGATACATGTTTTAAATGCCAATCCGATGTTGGCATGTATCTTCTTTGTATATGGCTATGCCCTAGGGTCTTGCCCTTTTGGTCAACAATTGTTGAATTTCTCCACAACCACTTCCAGTTCCCGCGGCTTTTCACCCCTCAGGTTTGCTTGTTGGGTGTCATGAATGAGGTAGTACCGGGATATTATGATAAGATTTACTTTAGTTTTGCACTGTTTTTGTGCCAGAAAGGTCATTATCATGTCCTGAAAGCAAAAAACAAACAAACCACAATTTCGCCATAGATTTTTATTTTTCCAGAGTTCACCGTGCGGTAAAATACCGTGTTCATTTTACAGCCCAAGTCATTATGGCCGCGGTGAAATCAATTATGTGTACTTATTTTATATTTAAAACATTTTTATTCATTGCACTGTATTATGCCTGTTAGTGTAAAATTGACAGCCAGCCTATTAAGCACTGCTTCTGACTTACGTACATGGCACAGCTGGGGGCCTTCTTTAGGCACCCAGCTGCCTTGGCAAACATTCGGCAACCCGCATGCGTGCGGTGGGAGCGCTGATGGGGTGACATATGTAGTTTAACCACTTAGAAGCCACGGTCACTCTTCGCCATGGCATCTGAGGGGTTAAACAGCTAGGATCTAAGTTATCAGCTTTTTAGCCCGCATCATCCCTGTGATGTACATTTATGGCGCTTGTCGCTAACTACATAGCGATAGCGCAATAAATGCACGGCACATGTTGCCGAGGGGTTAAATACACTTATAATTTTGTTCAATAGAGTTAGCACATAAAGTGTATGCAGTATATTGTGTAGATGACTGCGATTACGGTATATACTTTTCTAGCGCAAACAGGATCTCTTCACTCACAAACTGTCACTGGGCTACCTGTTGGACCACAAGACACAATAATAATCTAGTCATGGACATTATTACCAGCATGACCTACCTATGAGAATTGAGGGTTTGGTAGATCTTGTGGATGGCATTTAGTGGAGCTTCCTTTTTGTTTTCTTTTAAAAATTAAATTTTTGTAACCGTTTTGTTTTCACCAATACTACAAAAAAAATCAAAGCAAGTTTGCAAATAGTATCAATTTAACCCTTACCGGCATTTATGTACACTTGTCATAGTCAGTAGGGGGGACGACGACTATGGAGCAGACTCACAGGCTGAATCCATTCCATACACCACGAGTGTTAGCTGTGTTTTACAGCAGACACCCCTCTCTAACTGCCGGGATAGGAGAAAACACTGATCCTGGCCGATTACCCACTTAGATGCTGCGGTTAATAGTGACCATGGCATCTAAGCTGTTAGAGGTGTGCCTTTGTCACACCATGGCCCCCCCTGCAGGTCTGCCATCTTTGTGCCACTATTAAGCACTGCCAGAGACAGGGTTTTAAAAGAGGCGGTAATATAAAAAAGTTATGGCTCTCAGAATATGGTGACACAAAACACATTTTTTTGAAAAAAAAAAAATTGTAAACGTTTTTCAAAAAATAAATATAAATTTGATATCGCCGTAATCTTATTAACCCACAGAACAGAGTTAACTTGTCATTTTTACTGCACGGTGAACGCCATAAAAACGAAACCCAAAAAACAATGGAGCAATCTCGGGTTCTTTTTCTAATCCACCCCACAAATAATTTTTTCGGTTCATTACACGGAACAATAAATGGCGCCGTTAAAAACTCGTCTTGCAAAAAACAAGCCCTCATACAGCTATGTTGATGGAACAATAAAAAAATGATGGCTTTTGTAAGCTGGGGAGGAAAAAATGAAAAATTGCTGCGGCGGCAAGGGATCTGGAAAATCCTTCTGTTTTGTGTCTACAGCTCCTATGCAGACCTATGTGTCTCTATAGTTACTGTTTACAAACCAACTCTGTGTGTATTCTGATTCTGTGGTGTTCCGTCTCTTTTGCACTCAGACGAGCGTGTCCGATTTGAGCGCGTAAAAAATGCAGCAATTTTTCTACATTTCAGTGTGCTTTGCATGTGGCATGCGTTTTTAACGTCTGTGCATGCACTTTTTTTATTTATTTTTTCTCTGCATTTCTATGTAATTGATGCGTGAAACACAAACAGCACGCAGATGTCGTCCATGTGCTGTGAAAACGCACCAATATAGGACATGCAGCGAGTTTCACGCAACGGACACATGCTGCCTGATAACTCACGCATGTCTGAATGGCCACATTGAAATAATGCACAGCACACAGACGAGAATCACGCTCGTCCGGATGAGCCTTTACTGTCTAGTTTAGAAGAGAGGGCAGAGACGGGAGTAAAACAAGATGGCAAGATCAGATACACACAGTGTTTGTAAGGCTATGTTCACACCTGCGTCGGTGTGTTCCGTTGTTCTCCGTTAGAGAAGCAGAACAAGGGAATAACGGAAGCATCGGTTCCATTGCAAAAGGGATACCGTCGGTGGCCAATGGAACCTATTGACTTTAATTGGTTCTGTCGGGTTGTCCGTGATTTTACCAGAGACAATAGCGCAGAATGCTGCGCTATTGTCTCCAGTAATCTCCGGCAATCTTGTACAGATCTGCGACAGAGGCCCCTAACGGAGTCTCCAACACAGGTGTGAATGAGGCCTAATCTGTAACCATAAGGATATGGACTGGTTGTATGTACAAAATGGTATATATATTTATTTATGATTTCTTAATATGATTATTTTCAAAGTTGCTCTATTTTTGTTATTTTAGACACTCTCTATCAATGTATAAATGGTTTCAAAGGTGCTCATAACTTCTTTTTTATTTTGTTCTATCCCTTCTATTCATATCCCTATAAATGCCATGTGAGCAGAATACCCAGTGTTACACTTTCCATAGGGCCAGCCTCACTTCCCTCACCTGACGCAGCAGAACATTATCATGTATCTATCATTATCAGACCATCGCTTGTGTATTGATCTGACCGTAGTTTACACACTCCGTATAGACACATGGACTATAATTGCTCTTTCCTTTTTCTAGGCAGCAAGTTTAGAGAACGAGTGGATAAGTTCTTACGGATTAACTTTAGCAAAGGCTGCCCACCATTGTTTACAACCTTAAAATCGCTATACAGCTCTGCAGAGAAGGTAAATGAATGATTTTGTCTACATTAGTGAGAGTATGGTTTTAGTTAACGTACTATAATACTGTATTCTAAACCGCTAAGCCATTCTACTGACAATATGGCGTTCACCAAGTCAAATACTTAATGTATGGAAATGTTGTAACATGCATTGCAGAACACAATATATATATATATACATACAATAGATGTAAATAACATTTTGTTTTCCAGGTGTTCATTTTACAAGAGCTTGTTATGGGGTATGAAAACTCATTGAAAACATGTGACTTGTTTAACCCTGACGGTAAGTTTCTTCACGTTATATCGACTGGATCCCAACTACTGCATTCTGCGCAATTATGTCCGGCAAAATGACGTAAACCACCACGACGAAGTCCCAACTAACCCATTAATGTTAATGGGTTCCATGAGGCGCCATTGGTTTCTGTCATGCAAGGATCCCGGGCTTCCAGTATTGTCGTCGTTCTGTCTATGGAGCAGAACAGAACCCGGAATGCAGACGTCAAGGAGCCCTAATACTACAGTTTCCCGTTTATTTTGAATCCTCTAAATTGTAATTCCCTGTTACCTTCATTGATTTTATTCTAATCCAACATGTTTTTGTTCTCTATAATGTCTATACTGGACTTTATGAAAGACAGCGTGATTTCTACGTCTCGAATTAGGTGTATGTCACATACTATTTTCTTTTATTCTTGCAGATAACGAAGAGCGAGAACCACCCACGACCCATTTGTGGGTTCGTTATTTCTTAGCACAGCACTTTAATAAACTTGGTCATTGGTCTGTGGCATTGGACTACATCAATTCTGCCATTGCCAGCACTCCGACTTTAATAGAACTCTTCTATATGAAAGCTAAAATCTATAAGGTAAAGCTATAAAGCATGAATTTAAAGGGGTTGTCCCAAGTTGAGTCAAATTTTTTTTTTTATACATTCTAAGCAGGAAATGAATTTTAAAACATTTGGTGTTAAAAAAAAATTAAAATTCATTTCCTAAGTGCCTTTTTTTTACACTTGATAACTCAGCAAGTGCTGGTTATCTTTTCTAAAAAGGGGCGTGAGCGGCTCGATGTCAATCAAGCCGCTCCGCTCTGCAGTGTGCGCGCTCCCGATGTTGCTAGATACTGTAGTTCTAGCAACATCGGGAGAATGTTCGTCTCAAGCGGGCATGGTAAGCCCGATTGAGACGAACTTACCGTGTAGTGTAGTGTAGTGTAGTGTAGTGTAGTGTAGTGTAGATACACTACACTACATTCACCCCGTTTCGGCAAACAACTTCTCCCCCCCCAACCCTGTCACTACATGTAATGTTTGTACCCGCCGCATCGGTGCTGCATCAGCACCCGGCGAACAACTAAAAATATATATAAAAAAATAAACTCACCTAAGACGTTCTAACGGCGCTCTGAACGGTCCCGTCACTTGCCATCATCCTTCTTCTTGGCGCCGCTCGCATTCATAGTAACAATGCGTTGTGGCGCAGATGACGTAATCATATCAGGCCCATGTGATTATGTCATCTGCGCCCACCGCTATGTTATTGTGAATGGGAGAAGAAAAGTGACGGGACCGTTCAGCTCTTCGTGGGAACGTCTTAGGTGAGTTTATTTTTGTATGTATGTTGACATGTTTGTATGTGTATATGTGCATGTATGTGAATATGTGCATGTATGTATGTTTGCATGTATGTTTGCTTGAATGTATGTTTGCATGTATGTTTGTATGTATGTATGTTTGCTTTTATGTATGTTGTCATGTTTGTATGTGTATATGTGCATGTATGTTTGCATGTATTTGTTTTCATGTATGTATGTTTGCTTGTATGTATGTTTTCTTGTATGTATGTTATCATGTTTGTATGTGTATATGTGCATGTATGTTTGCATGTATTTATGTTTTCATGTATGTATGTTTGCTTGTATGTATGTTTTCTTGTATGTATGTTATCATGTTTGTATGTGTATATGTGCATGTATGTTTGCATGTATTTATGTTTTCATGTATGTATGTTTGCTTGTATGTATGTTTTCTTGTATGTATGTTATCATGTTTGTATGTGTATATGTGCATGTGTGTATATGTGCATGTATGTTTGCATGTATGTTTGCTTGTATGTATGTTTGCTTGTATGTTTGCTTGTATGTATGTATGTTTGCTTGTATGTATGTTGTCATGTTTGTATGTATGTGTATATGTGCATGTATGTTTGCATTTATGTATGTTTGCATGTATGTATGTTTGCTTGTATGTATGTTTTCTTGTATGTATGTATGTTGTCATGTTTGTATGTGTATATGTGCATGTATGTTTGCATGTATGTATGTTTTCATGTATGTATGTTTGCATGTATGTATGCATGTATGTATGTATGTATGTATGTTTGAATGTATGTATGTTTGCATGTATGTATGTTTGCATGTATGTATGTTTGCATGTATGCATGTTTGCATGTATGTATGTTTGCATGTATGTATGCATGTATGCTTGCTTGTATGTATGCTTGCTTGTATGTATGCTTGCTTGTATGTATGTTTGCTTGTATGTATGCATGTTTGCATGTATGTATGTTTGCTTGTATGTATGCATGTTTGCATGTATGTATGTTTGCATGTATGTATGTTTGCTTGTATGTATGCATGTTTGCATGTATGTATGCTTGCTTGTATGTATGTTTGCTTGTATGTATGTATGTTTGCTTGTATGTATGTTTGCTTGTATGTATGTATGTATGTTTGCATGTATGTATGTTTGCATGTATGTATGTTTGCATGTATGTATGTTTGCATGTATGTATGTATGTTTGCTTGTATGTATGTATGTTTGCTTGTATGTATGTATGTATGTATGTTTGCATGTATGTATGTTTGCATGTATGTATGTTTGCTTGTATGTATGTATGTTGTCATGTTTGTATGTGTATATGTGCATGTATGTTTGCATGTATGTATGTATGTTTGTATAAATGTCTGTATGGCCATGTATGATACTGTCTGCTGGCGCCCTGTATCTAAGCCAACTTTGCCGCAGGCTTCTATACATGGTATAACAGTCAGTATGACACATGAAAGTGAAACTAAGCCTACGACATGTTTTATTTCATTTTTTTTTTATATTTTTGATTTTTTACAGGTTTGGTGTTTGGACTACGTCGGTTTCGAGGACTACTTAGAGGACGCTTTTTTTTTCATCAATAAAATGGTTAATGAGGGTTGTGTTGGGGGTGCTTTATTTCAATAAAATATTTTATCTATATCTTTGTGTTTTATTTTCAAGTTTTATTACTATCACTTTAGTAATGGCCGCTGTCTGAGTGACAAGGTCCATTACTAAGGGGAGGCTTAGTGTTAGCCGGTGCAGAGGCTAACACTAAACACCATTATTACCCCGGTACCCACCACCACCAGGGGTGCCGGGAAGAGCTGGGTACGATCCAGTACCCGACCATCTGTTGTGATGGTCGGGCTCTGGGGCGGCCGCAGGCTGGTATTATGAGGCTGGGAAGGGCCAAAAACAGTGGACCTTTCCACCCTTGTAATGCTAGGCTGCTGCTGCTGTGTTGTATCGGGCTGGTTATAAAAATGGGGGGGACCCCACGTCATTTTTTTTTATTATTTATTTATTATTTTTATTAAAAAGACATGGGGTTCCACCCAATTTATCATAACCAGCCACAAACAACACAGTGTTATTAGCCTGGGAATGTACTAAACCAGTGGCCCCTCCCACCCGTGTAATGCCAGGCTGCTGCGGCCTTGTATATGGCAGGTTATTAAAAATGTGGGGGACCCAACGCCTATTGTTAAATTTAAAAAAAAAACGACGTGGGGGTCCCCCCCATTTTTATAACCAGCCCGATACAACACAGCAGCAGCAGCCTAGCATTACAAGGGTGGGAAGGTCCACTGTTTTTGGCCCTTCCCAGCCTCATAATACCAGCCTACGGCCGCCCCAGTACCCGACCATCACAACAGATGGTCGGGTACTGGATCGTACCAAGCTCTTCCCGGCACCCCTGGTGGTGGTGGGTACCGGGGTAATAATGGGTGGTTAGTGCTAGCCTCTGCACCGGCTAACACTAAGTACCGCCTTTATAATGGACACTGTCAATCAGCCAACTGCCATTATCTAGGCACTAATAAAGTTTGAAAAAAAAACACAAAGACAATTTTTTTTTATTGAAATAAGAAATCCCCAACAAAACCCTCGTTAACCATTTTATTAAAATTTTCAAAAAACGTAGATCTACGCAGTAGTCCAACGAATCGAAGACGTAGTACAATTGGTACATCAAAATCTGCAACAACATTAAAAAAAAGTTATCAATGTGAACAATACCGATACTTATACTCACCTACACACACACAAACAACCACACACAAACATATACACAAACACATATAAACACACACCCATATATTACACAAACACACACATACACACAAACATATACACAAACACACACACATATACACACAAACACATGTACACAAACACCCATATATACACAAACACACAAACATACACAAACACACACACACATACACAAACACATATACACAAACACATATACACATACACACACATATACAAAAACACAAACATATACACATGCACAAACACACCCATATATACACAAACACACACACAAACTCCAAAAACACACATATACACACAAACCTAACAATACCGATACTTATACTCACCTACACACACACAAACAACCACACACAAACATATACACAAACACATATAAACACACACCCATATATTACACAAACACACACATACACAAACACACACACATATACACACAAACACATGTACACAAACACCCATATATACACAAACACACAAACATACACAAACACATACACAAACACATATACACAAACACACACATATACACAAACACCCATATATACACAAACATATACAAAAACACACAAACATATACACATGCACAAACACACCCATATATACACAAACACACACACATAAACTCCAAAAAACACACATATACACACAAACCTATACACAAACACATGTACACAAACACACAAATATACATATACAAAAATACACAAACATATACACACAAACATATACACATGCACAAACACACCCATACACACACACACACACACACAAACACATATACACACACAAACATATACACAAACACACGTACACAAACACACCCAAATATACACAAACACACACACACACACAAACATATACACAAACACACCCATATATACACAAACACAACCATATATACACAAACACGTCCATATATACACAAACACACACATATATACACAAACACACACAAACATACACACAAACCTATACACATATGCACAAACACACCCATATATACACAAACACACACATATACACGCAAGCATATACACATATACACACAAACATATGTACACAAACACACCCATATATACACAAACGCAAACCCACACATATACAAAAACACACACACACAAACATACACACAAACATATACACATATGCACAAACACACCCATATATACACAAACACACACATATACACGCAAGCATATACACATATACACACAAACATATGTACACAAACACACCCATATATACACAAACGCAAACCCACACACACACAAACATACACACAAACATATACACACACACACACACACACACACACACACACACACACACATATACACAAACACATGTACACAAACACACCCAAATATACACACACACACAAACACATACACAAACACGCCCATATATACACAAACACGCCCATATATACACAAACACACCCATATATACACAAACACATATACACAAACACATATACACAAACACATATACACAAACACATATACACAAACACACACGTATACAAAAACACACACACAAACATACACACAAACCTATACACATATGCACAAACACACCCATATATACACACAAACACACACATATACACACAAACATATACATATATACACACAAACATGTACACAAACACACCCATATATACACAAACACAAACCCACACATACAAAAACACACACACGCACACAAACATATACACACAAACATATACACAAACACACCCATATATACACACACACACATATACACAAAAATATACACAAACACACAAATACACCCATATATACACTCACACATAAACACACACACACACAAACACATATACACAAACACACCCATATATACACAGACACACACACACACACACAAACACATACACACTTACCTTTAGCGGAGCGCAGACTTCTCCTTGCGACGGGTGCCTTCCACTGCATCTTCTGCGCATGCGCCGAGATGCGCCGAGATGCGCGTTCACGAGCAAATGACATCCTCGGCTCAGGGCGCAGAGGATGTCATTACGCATGCGCGGCCACCGCTAAAGGTAAATAGCGGTGGCCGGGAACCTAGGCAACGAGCAGGATACAAAGAGGGACCGACCGCAACTTCAATCAACGATATCATGAAAACGACATCGCTGGACGACGGACAGGTAATTAGAATTCTTCTTATTTTTACATGGGGGAGCTTTATAGCTCCATTTATCAACTTGGGACAACCCCTTTAATCTTTACTCCATTCGTAATCTTTCATCAACTTTAGGCTAACACTACACACAGGTGTTCCGCATCTTGAAAACCCCAACCTTTATATGTTACACACATTTTTTGGAGTTTGCTTTTAAAATCGCAGTGTGCCCATATGCCTTCCATAGCAGCAGTTTAAGGAACATTTCCAAGAACTGTATCTTTAACAAAAAATGCAATTGCCGAAAAACCACAACTAACATGCAGTTCGAACTCTAAACATAGGGCAACATCATAAAACTTCTCTCCTGTCCTGAGATACATATCCTGGAGTACTGGTTGTTGAGCTCACAGTGGATTGTCCAGACTTACGCCTCATACACAGCTGCTTTGAAGGCTCCGATAGGGGCCACCGTCGCAGATCCGGACGAGAATGCCGGAAACCATAGCTCCTTGTGACCGGAGCAAACGAGCGCCTATCAACGATGTCTCATTGATCGGCGCTCGCTGCACCGGCCAAGCTCGGCCAGTGTAACAGGGGCTTTACTCCAGTTTCCGGTGTAAATGATAATAAACCTGTCGTTCCTGCGTAGGTCCCGCTCATTTCATCTAAACCCGTCCCTTTTCTCATCACTTTTGGGATATGACGATAAAGGTAAAAATGTTGCACATTTTAGCGCAACTATGGCGTGCACCAAAATGTGCAACTTTTTTATATTGGAAAACTTTTTGATATAATCTCTAAAGTATATTACATATCCCTATAACTTTGCTGTATACTATTTACATGAAACCTCTTCAGGTTGAAATGCTGTCAGTGAACCTTATAGAAGATATTGGAAACAATCAGTGTCTTATGGTGTCGTTAAATGTAAATTGACTCGAATTCTGACATTCTTGTTGTGACTATATTTACATTGCAGAGCGAATGCAAATCTAGAGAACACTTGGAAAATATTTACCGTCATCTGTCTTTAATATCCCCAGCATATAGGAAACCCTAAAGAAGCTGCCAAGTGGATGGATGAAGCTCAGTCTTTGGACACTGCAGACCGATTTATCAACTCCAAATGTGCAAAATACATGCTGCGAGCCAATCTGATTCAGGAGGCAGAAGAGATGTGCTCGAAGTTCACGAGGGTATATTCTGACCTTAAAGGGGTCCTGCTGATATTGAGCTTAGTTCGGATGCAAGAGACACTTTTAATTTACTAACCTTTTAGAATAGTGCCCTCGTTTCTAGATGCGGCCATGCGTCAATTGACCTGTGACGTAATCTTTAGGTCGTGCTCTAGTGGCATCCCGTAACCTATCCTATGGTGAAGGAGCCGTTGGTCACTCAACCAGTATACAAGACGTCACTAGTGACGTGACACGCGGGGGTCGGTCAATTCAGCAGCAGGGAACACCCATGCGCGGTCCCCGCTGTACCCTGTTACAGAACAGCGCCTCACATCGGTGTCTGGTGGAGATGCAGCCTCACGATGTAAACAAACAATGCGCGATGCGGATGCAGATAGCGGCAGCAAAGTAATTATAATGCTAGGGTAGGAACATGTTTATTATCAAGTACGAATGTAATTTCAGTGTTTTGTTTTTTTTGTTTTTCATGAACCCGGAAAATCCCTTTAATGTTAAAAAGCTATTTCTGTGATGTTAGTGAAAGTGGTCACATAAAATATACACCACGGTCCCCTATTTATCTACAGGGTGGGCCATTTATATGGATACACCTAAATAAAATGGGAATGGTTGGTGATATTAACTTCCTGTTTGTGGCACATTAGTATATGGGAGGGGGGAAACTTTTCAAGCTGGGTGTTGACCATGGTGGCCATTTTGAAGTCGGCCATTTTGTATCCAACTTTAGTTTTTTCAATGGGAAGAGGGTCATGTGACACATCAAACTTATCAAGAATTTCACAAGAAAAACAATGGTGTGCTTGGTTTTAACGTTACTTTATTCTTTCATGAGTTATTTACAAGTTTCTGACCACTTATAAAATGTGTTCAACGTGCTGCCCATTGTGTTGGATTGTCAATGCAACCCTCTTCTCCCACTCTTCACACACTGATAGCAACACCGCAGAAGAAATGCTAGCACAGGCTTCCAGTATCCGTAGTTTCAGTTGCTGCACATCTCGTATCTTCACAGCATTTTGTTCAGTGATGAGGCAAACTTTTATGTAAATGGTGAAGTTAACAAACAAAACCACCGCTATTGGTCTGACTCTAACCTACATTGGATAGATCCCTCCAAGACTGTTGGAACACAAAAATTGATGGTATGGTGTGGTATATGGGGTACAAAGATAGTGGGGCCATTCTTCATCAATGGAAACCTCAAGGCCACGGGATATCTGAAATTGCTACATGATGATGTGTTTCCCTCTTTATGCACTGAAGCTGGCACGTTCCCTGAGTTTTTCCAGCAAGATGGTGCACCACCACATTATGGGTGTCAGGTCCGAGCATTCCTAGATGAACAGTTTCCTGGAAAGTGGATTGGTTGTCGTAGGCCAGTTGAATGGCCCCCTAGGTCTCCCGATCTGACCCCCTTAGACTTTTATCTTTGGGGTCATCTGAAGGCAATTGTCTATGCTGTGAAGATACGAGATGTGCAGCAACTGAAACTACGGATACTGGAAGCCTGTGCTAGCATTTCTTCTGTGGTGTTGCTATCAGTGTGTGAAGAGTGGGAGAAGAGGGTTGCATTGACAATCCAACACAATGGGCAGCACTTTGAACACATTTTATAAGTGGTCAGAAACTTGTAAATAACTCATGAAAGAATAAAGTAACGTTAAAACCAAGCACACCATTGTTTTTCTTGTGAAATTCTCGATAAGTTTGTGTCACATGACCCTCTTCCCATTGAAAAAAACTAAAGTTGGATACAAAATGGCCGACTTCAAAATGGCCGCCATGGTCAACACCCAGCTTGAAAAGTTTCCCCCTCCCATATACTAATGTGCCACAAACAGGAAGTTAATATCACCAACCATTCCCATTTTATTTAGGTGTATCCATATAAATGGCCCACCCTGTACATATGTGTGGGAGAAGTAGCTGATCTTTTAATAGAACACTCTTCTTTGACCTGCTTCTTTCAGGAAGGGACACCGGCCGTGGAGAATTTGAACGAGATGCAATGTATGTGGTTCCAGACTGAATGTGCCACTGCCTACCAGCAACTTGGAAAGTATGGGGAAGCATTGAAGAAATGCCATGAAATTGGAAGGGTACGTTTGAAATGTCTGCTTGCCTAAATGTCTAGTTTTCCATAGTTTTGGTAATACAGTAAAATTCTTTTAATCCAGCATAAACAGGACCTGACGGGGGCCA